>NC_086447.1:545768530-545878530 GCF_028390025.1 Pseudophryne corroboree | reverse complement strand
CATTGAAGAAGGATCACAGACATTTGCAGACAAACTTCCTTGGGGTGTGAAAAGTGTAGCCAGAGAGAGATGAGAGACTCAGATATACAAGCATGAAGATGGTGTTTTTACCTGTGAAGAGAGGAGAGAGGAGAAATGGTTTTCAGTTCCGGTTCTAACTCCATTCTTAAATCATATTCTTAACAATTGCATTCTTCTCAATTGCAAGCAGGCCAAGTCCTGACTGCAGGCCTTGATAATATTGCTCTTAAATGCTCCAACTATATCAGCTGGCAAAGGGGGAGGTATGCAATCAGAAGTTCAGCTAATTAACAGAGGTTATTTTGCATTGAAGAAGGATCACAGACATTTGCAGACAAACTTCCTTGGGGTGTGAAAAGTGTAGCCAGAGAGAGATGAGAGACTCAGATATACAAGCATGAAGATGGTGTTTTTACCTGTGAAGAGAGGAGAGAGGAGAAATGGTTTTCAGTTCCGGTTCTAACTCCATTCTTAAATCATATTCTTAACAATTGCATTCTTCACAATTGCAAGCAGGCCAAGTCCTGACTGCAGGCCTTGATAATATTGCTCTTAAATGCTCCAACTATATCAGCTGGCAAAGGGGGAGGTATGCAATCAGAAGTTCAGCTAATTAACAGAGGTTATTTTGCATTGAAGAAGGATCACAGACATTTGCAGACAAACTTCCTTGGGGTGTGAAAAGTGTAGCCAGAGAGAGATGAGAAACTCAGATATACAAGCATGAAGATGGTGTTTTTACCTGTGAAGAGAGGAGAGAGGAGAAATGGTTTTCAGTTCCGGTTCTAACTCCATTCTTAAATCATATTCTTAACAATTGCATTCTTCACAATTGCAAGCAGGCCAAGTCCTGACTGCAGGCCTTGATAATATTGCTCTTAAATGCTCCAACTATATCAGCTGGCAAAGGGGGAGGTATGCAATCAGAAGTTCAGCTAATTAACAGAGGTTATTTTGCATTGAAGAAGGATCACAGACATTTGCAGACAAACTTCCTTGGGGTGTGAAAAGTGTAGCCAGAGAGAGATGAGAGACTCAGATATACAAGCATGAAGATGGTGTTTTTACCTGTGAAGAGAGGAGAGAGGAGAAATGGTTTTCAGTTCCGGTTCTAACTCCATTCTTAAATCATATTCTTAACAATTGCATTCTTCACAATTGCAAGCAGGCCAAGTCCTGACTGCAGGCCTTGATAATATTGCTCTTAAATGCTCCAACTATATCAGCTGGCAAAGGGGGAGGTATGCAATCAGAAGTTCAGCTAATTAACAGAGGTTATTTTGCATTGAAGAAGGATCACAGACATTTGCAGACAAACTTCCTTGGGGTGTGAAAAGTGTAGCCAGAGAGAGATGAGAGACTCAGATATACAAGCATGAAGATGGTGTTTTTACCTGTGAAGAGAGGAGAGAGGAGAAATGGTTTTCAGTTCCGGTTCTAACTCCATTCTTAAATCATATTCTTAACAATTGCATTCTTCACAATTGCAAGCAGGCCAAGTCCTGACTGCAGGCCTTGATAATATTGCTCTTAAATGCTCCAACTATATCAGCTGGCAAAGGGGGAGGTATGCAATCAGAAGTTCAGCTAATTAACAGAGGTTATTTTGCATTGAAGAAGGATCACAGACATTTGCAGACAAACTTCCTTGGGGTGTGAAAAGTGTAGCCAGAGAGAGATGAGAGACTCAGATATACAAGCATGAAGATGGTGTTTTTACCTGTGAAGAGAGGAGAGAGGAGAAATGGTTTTCAGTTCCGGTTCTAACTCCATTCTTAAATCATATTCTTAACAATTGCATTCTTCACAATTGCAAGCAGGCCAAGTCCTGACTGCAGGCCTTGATAATATTGCTCTTAAATGCTCCAACTATATCAGCTGGCAAAGGGGGAGGTATGCAATCAGAAGTTCAGCTAATTAACAGAGGTTATTTTGCATTGAAGAAGGATCACAGACATTTGCAGACAAACTTCCTTGGGGTGTGAAAAGTGTAGCCAGAGAGAGATGAGAGACTCAGATATACAAGCATGAAGATGGTGTTTTTACCTGTGAAGAGAGGAGAGAGGAGAAATGGTTTTCAGTTCCGGTTCTAACTCCATTCTTAAATCATATTCTTAACAATTGCATTCTTCACAATTGCAAGCAGGCCAAGTCCTGACTGCAGGCCTTGATAATATTGCTCTTAAATGCTCCAACTATATCAGCTGGCAAAGGGGGAGGTATGCAATCAGAAGTTCAGCTAATTAACAGAGGTTATTTTGCATTGAAGAAGGATCACAGACATTTGCAGACAAACTTCCTTGGGGTGTGAAAAGTGTAGCCAGAGAGAGATGAGAGACTCAGATATACAAGCATGAAGATGGTGTTTTTACCTGTGAAGAGAGGAGAGAGGAGAAATGGTTTTCAGTTCCGGTTCTAACTCCATTCTTAAATCATATTCTTAACAATTGCATTCTTCACAATTGCAAGCAGGCCAAGTCCTGACTGCAGGCCTTGATAATATTGCTCTTAAATGCTCCAACTATATCAGCTGGCAAAGGGGGAGGTATGCAATCAGAAGTTCAGCTAATTAACAGAGGTTATTTTGCATTGAAGAAGGATCACAGACATTTGCAGACAAACTTCCTTGGGGTGTGAAAAGTGTAGCCAGAGAGAGATGAGAGACTCAGATATACAAGCATGAAGATGGTGTTTTTACCTGTGAAGAGAGGAGAGAGGAGAAATGGTTTTCAGTTCCGGTTCTAACTCCATTCTTAAATCATATTCTTAACAATTGCATTCTTCACAATTGCAAGCAGGCCAAGTCCTGACTGCAGGCCTTGATAATATTGCTCTTAAATGCTCCAACTATATCAGCTGGCAAAGGGGGAGGTATGCAATCAGAAGTTCAGCTAATTAACAGAGGTTATTTTGCATTGAAGAAGGATCACAGACATTTGCAGACAAACTTCCTTGGGGTGTGAAAAGTGTAGCCAGAGAGAGATGAGAGACTCAGATATACAAGCATGAAGATGGTGTTTTTACCTGTGAAGAGAGGAGAGAGGAGAAATGGTTTTCAGTTCCGGTTCTAACTCCATTCTTAAATCATATTCTTAACAATTGCATTCTTCACAATTGCAAGCAGGCCAAGTCCTGACTGCAGGCCTTGATAATATTGCTCTTAAATGCTCCAACTATATCAGCTGGCAAAGGGGGAGGTATGCAATCAGAAGTTCAGCTAATTAACAGAGGTTATTTTGCATTGAAGAAGGATCACAGACATTTGCAGACAAACTTCCTTGGGGTGTGAAAAGTGTAGCCAGAGAGAGATGAGAGACTCAGATATACAAGCATGAAGATGGTGTTTTTACCTGTGAAGAGAGGAGAGAGGAGAAATGGTTTTCAGTTCCGGTTCTAACTCCATTCTTAAATCATATTCTTAACAATTGCATTCTTCACAATTGCAAGCAGGCCAAGTCCTGACTGCAGGCCTTGATAATATTGCTCTTAAATGCTCCAACTATATCAGCTGGCAAAGGGGGAGGTATGCAATCAGAAGTTCAGCTAATTAACAGAGGTTATTTTGCATTGAAGAAGGATCACAGACATTTGCAGACAAACTTCCTTGGGGTGTGAAAAGTGTAGCCAGAGAGAGATGAGAGACTCAGATATACAAGCATGAAGATGGTGTTTTTACCTGTGAAGAGAGGAGAGAGGAGAAATGGTTTTCAGTTCCGGTTCTAACTCCATTCTTAAATCATATTCTTAACAATTGCATTCTTCACAATTGCAAGCAGGCCAAGTCCTGACTGCAGGCCTTGATAATATTGCTCTTAAATGCTCCAACTATATCAGCTGGCAAAGGGGGAGGTATGCAATCAGAAGTTCAGCTAATTAACAGAGGTTATTTTGCATTGAAGAAGGATCACAGACATTTGCAGACAAACTTCCTTGGGGTGTGAAAAGTGTAGCCAGAGAGAGATGAGAGACTCAGATATACAAGCATGAAGATGGTGTTTTTACCTGTGAAGAGAGGAGAGAGGAGAAATGGTTTTCAGTTCCGGTTCTAACTCCATTCTTAAATCATATTCTTAACAATTGCATTCTTCACAATTGCAAGCAGGCCAAGTCCTGACTGCAGGCCTTGATAATATTGCTCTTAAATGCTCCAACTATATCAGCTGGCAAAGGGGGAGGTATGCAATCAGAAGTTCAGCTAATTAACAGAGGTTATTTTGCATTGAAGAAGGATCACAGACATTTGCAGACAAACTTCCTTGGGGTGTGAAAAGTGTAGCCAGAGAGAGATGAGAGACTAAGATATACAAGCATGAAGATGGTGTTTTTACCTGTGAAGAGAGGAGAGAGGAGAAATGGTTTTCAGTTCCGGTTCTAACTCCATTCTTAAATCATATTCTTAACAATTGCATTCTTCACAATTGCAAGCAGGCCAAGTCCTGACTGCAGGCCTTGATAATATTGCTCTTAAATGCTCCAACTATATCAGCTGGCAAAGGAGGAGGTATGCAATCAGAAGTTCAGCTAATTAACAGAGGTTATTTTGCATTGAAGAAGGATCACAGACATTTGCAGACAAACTTCCTTGGGGTGTGAAAAGTGTAGCCAGAGAGAGATGAGAGACTCAGATATACAAGCATGAAGATGGTGTTTTTACCTGTGAAGAGAGGAGAGAGGAGAGAGGAGAAATGGTTTTCAGTTCCGGTTCTAACTCCATTCTTAAATCATATTCTTAACAATTGCATTCTTCACAATTGCAAGCAGGCCAAGTCCTGACTGCAGGCCTTGATAATATTGCTCTTAAATGCTCCAACTATATCAGCTGGCAAAGGGGGAGGTATGCAATTAGAAGTTCAGCTAATTAACAGAGGTTATTTTGCATTGAAGAAGGATCACAGACATTTGCAGACAAACTTCCTTGGGGTGTGAAAAGTGTAGCCAGAGAGAGATGAGAGACTCAGATATACAAGCATGAAGATGGTGTTTTTACCTGTGAAGAGAGGAGAGAGGAGAAATGGTTTTCAGTTCCGGTTCTAACTCCATTCTTAAATCATATTCTTAACAATTGCATTCTTCACAATTGCAAGCAGGCCAAGTCCTGACTGCAGGCCTTGATAATATTGCTCTTAAATGCTCCAACTATATCAGCTGGCAAAGGGGGAGGTATGCAATCAGAAGTTCAGCTAATTCACAGAGGTTATTTTGCATTGAAGAAGGATCACAGACATTTGCAGACAAACTTCCTTGGGGTGTGAAAAGTGTAGCCAGAGAGAGATGAGAGACTCAGATATACAAGCATGAAGATGGTGTTTTTACCTGTGAAGAGAGGAGAGAGGAGAAATGGTTTTCAGTTCCGGTTCTAACTCCATTCTTAAATCATATTCTTAACAATTGCATTCTTCACAATTGCAAGCAGGCCAAGTCCTGACTGCAGGCCTTGATAATATTGCTCTTAAATGCTCCAACTATATCAGCTGGCAAAGGGGGAGGTATGCAATCAGAAGTTCAGCTAATTAACAGAGGTTATTTTGCATTGAAGAAGGATCACAGACATTTGCAGACAAACTTCCTTGGGGTGTGAAAAGTGTAGCCAGAGAGAGATGAGAGACTCAGATATACAAGCATGAAGATGGTGTTTTTACCTGTGAAGAGAGGAGAGAGGAGAAATGGTTTTCAGTTCCGGTTCTAACTCCATTCTTAAATCATATTCTTAACAATTGCATTCTTCACAATTGCAAGCAGGCCAAGTCCTGACTGCAGGCCTTGATAATATTGCTCTTAAATGCTCCAACTATATCAGCTGGCAAAGGGGGAGGTATGCAATCAGAAGTTCAGCTAATTAACAGAGGTTATTTTGCATTGAAGAAGGATCACAGACATTTGCAGACAAACTTCCTTGGGGTGTGAAAAGTGTAGCCAGAGAGAGATGAGAGACTCAGCTATACAAGCATGAAGATGGTGTTTTTACCTGTGAAGAGAGGAGAGAGGAGAAATGGTTTTCAGTTCCGGTTCTAACTCCATTCTTAAATCATATTCTTAACAATTGCATTCTTCACAATTGCAAGCAGGCCAAGTCCTGACTGCAGGCCTTGATAATATTGCTCTTAAATGCTCCAACTATATCAGCTGGCAAAGGGGGAGGTATGCAATCAGAAGTTCAGCTAATTAACAGAGGTTATTTTGCATTGAAGAAGGATCACAGACATTTGCAGACAAACTTCCTTGGGGTGTGAAAAGTGTAGCCAGAGAGAGATGAGAGACTCAGATATACAAGCATGAAGATGGTGTTTTTACCTGTGAAGAGAGGAGAGAGGAGAAATGGTTTTCAGTTCCGGTTCTAACTCCATTCTTAAATCATATTCTTAACAATTGCATTCTTCACAATTGCAAGCAGGCCAAGTCCTGACTGCAGGCCTTGATAATATTGCTCTTAAATGCTCCAACTATATCAGCTGGCAAAGGGGGAGGTATGCAATCAGAAGTTCAGCTAATTAACAGAGGTTATTTTGCATTGAAGAAGGATCATAGACATTTGCAGACAAACTTCCTTGGGGTGTGAAAAGTGTAGCCAGAGAGAGATGAGAGACTCAGATATACAAGCATGAAGATGGTGTTTTTACCTGTGAAGAGAGGAGAGAGGAGAAATGGTTTTCAGTTCCGGTTCTAACTCCATTCTTAAATCATATTCTTAACAATTGCATTCTTCTCAATTGCAAGCAGGCCAAGTCCTGACTGCAGGCCTTGATAATATTGCTCTTAAATGCTCCAACTATATCAGCTGGCAAAGGGGGAGGTATGCAATCAGAAGTTCAGCTAATTAACAGAGGTTATTTTGCATTGAAGAAGGATCACAGACATTTGCAGACAAACTTCCTTGGGGTGTGAAAAGTGTAGCCAGAGAGAGATGAGAGACTCAGATATACAAGCATGAAGATGGTGTTTTTACCTGTGAAGAGAGGAGAGAGGAGAAATGGTTTTCAGTTCCGGTTCTAACTCCATTCTTAAATCATATTCTTAACAATTGCATTCTTCACAATTGCAAGCAGGCCAAGTCCTGACTGCAGGCCTTGATAATATTGCTCTTAAATGCTCCAACTATATCAGCTGGCAAAGGGGGAGGTATGCAATCAGAAGTTCAGCTAATTAACAGAGGTTATTTTGCATTGAAGAAGGATCACAGACATTTGCAGACAAACTTCCTTGGGGTGTGAAAAGTGTAGCCAGAGAGAGATGAGAAACTCAGATATACAAGCATGAAGATGGTGTTTTTACCTGTGAAGAGAGGAGAGAGGAGAAATGGTTTTCAGTTCCGGTTCTAACTCCATTCTTAAATCATATTCTTAACAATTGCATTCTTCACAATTGCAAGCAGGCCAAGTCCTGACTGCAGGCCTTGATAATATTGCTCTTAAATGCTCCAACTATATCAGCTGGCAAAGGGGGAGGTATGCAATCAGAAGTTCAGCTAATTAACAGAGGTTATTTTGCATTGAAGAAGGATCACAGACATTTGCAGACAAACTTCCTTGGGGTGTGAAAAGTGTAGCCAGAGAGAGATGAGAGACTCAGATATACAAGCATGAAGATGGTGTTTTTACCTGTGAAGAGAGGAGAGAGGAGAAATGGTTTTCAGTTCCGGTTCTAACTCCATTCTTAAATCATATTCTTAACAATTGCATTCTTCACAATTGCAAGCAGGCCAAGTCCTGACTGCAGGCCTTGATAATATTGCTCTTAAATGCTCCAACTATATCAGCTGGCAAAGGGGGAGGTATGCAATCAGAAGTTCAGCTAATTAACAGAGGTTATTTTGCATTGAAGAAGGATCACAGACATTTGCAGACAAACTTCCTTGGGGTGTGAAAAGTGTAGCCAGAGAGAGATGAGAGACTCAGATATACAAGCATGAAGATGGTGTTTTTACCTGTGAAGAGAGGAGAGAGGAGAAATGGTTTTCAGTTCCGGTTCTAACTCCATTCTTAAATCATATTCTTAACAATTGCATTCTTCACAATTGCAAGCAGGCCAAGTCCTGACTGCAGGCCTTGATAATATTGCTCTTAAATGCTCCAACTATATCAGCTGGCAAAGGGGGAGGTATGCAATCAGAAGTTCAGCTAATTAACAGAGGTTATTTTGCATTGAAGAAGGATCACAGACATTTGCAGACAAACTTCCTTGGGGTGTGAAAAGTGTAGCCAGAGAGAGATGAGAGACTCAGCTATACAAGCATGAAGATGGTGTTTTTACCTGTGAAGAGAGGAGAGAGGAGAAATGGTTTTCAGTTCCGGTTCTAACTCCATTCTTAAATCATATTCTTAACAATTGCATTCTTCACAATTGCAAGCAGGCCAAGTCCTGACTGCAGGCCTTGATAATATTGCTCTTAAATGCTCCAACTATATCAGCTGGCAAAGGGGGAGGTATGCAATCAGAAGTTCAGCTAATTAACAGAGGTTATTTTGCATTGAAGAAGGATCACAGACATTTGCAGACAAACTTCCTTGGGGTGTGAAAAGTGTAGCCAGAGAGAGATGAGAGACTCAGATATACAAGCATGAAGATGGTGTTTTTACCTGTGAAGAGAGGAGAGAGGAGAAATGGTTTTCAGTTCCGGTTCTAACTCCATTCTTAAATCATATTCTTAACAATTGCATTCTTCACAATTGCAAGCAGGCCAAGTCCTGACTGCAGGCCTTGATAATATTGCTCTTAAATGCTCCAACTATATCAGCTGGCAAAGGGGGAGGTATGCAATCAGAAGTTCAGCTAATTAACAGAGGTTATTTTGCATTGAAGAAGGATCACAGACATTTGCAGACAAACTTCCTTGGGGTGTGAAAAGTGTAGCCAGAGAGAGATGAGAGACTCAGATATACAAGCATGAAGATGGTGTTTTTACCTGTGAAGAGAGGAGAGAGGAGAAATGGTTTTCAGTTCCGGTTCTAACTCCATTCTAAAATCATATTCTTAACAATTGCATTCTTCTCAATTGCAAGCAGGCCAAGTCCTGACTGCAGGCCTTGATAATATTGCTCTTAAATGCTCCAACTATATCAGCTGGCAAAGGGGGAGGTATGCAATCAGAAGTTCAGCTAATTAACAGAGGTTATTTTGCATTGAAGAAGGATCACAGACATTTGCAGACAAACTTCCTTGGGGTGTGAAAAGTGTAGCCAGAGAGAGATGAGAGACTCAGATATACAAGCATGAAGATGGTGTTTTTACCTGTGAAGAGAGGAGAGAGGAGAAATGGTTTTCAGTTCCGGTTCTAACTCCATTCTTAAATCATATTCTTAACAATTGCATTCTTCACAATTGCAAGCAGGCCAAGTCCTGACTGCAGGCCTTGATAATATTGCTCTTAAATGCTCCAACTATATCAGCTGGCAAAGGGGGAGGTATGCAATCAGAAGTTCAGCTAATTAACAGAGGTTATTTTGCATTGAAGAAGGATCACAGACATTTGCAGACAAACTTCCTTGGGGTGTGAAAAGTGTAGCCAGAGAGAGATGAGAGACTCAGATATACAAGCATGAAGATGGTGTTTTTACCTGTGAAGAGAGGAGAGAGGAGAAATGGTTTTCAGTTCCGGTTCTAACTCCATTCTTAAATCATATTCTTAACAATTGCATTCTTCACAATTGCAAGCAGGCCAAGTCCTGACTGCAGGCCTTGATAATATTGCTCTTAAATGCTCCAACTATATCAGCTGGCAAAGGGGGAGGTATGCAATCAGAAGTTCAGCTAATTAACAGAGGTTATTTTGCATTGAAGAAGGATCACAGACATTTGCAGACAAACTTCCTTGGGGTGTGAAAAGTGTAGCCAGAGAGAGATGAGAGACTCAGATATACAAGCATGAAGATGGTGTTTTTACCTGTGAAGAGAGGAGAGAGGAGAAATGGTTTTCAGTTCCGGTTCTAACTCCATTCTTAAATCATATTCTTAACAATTGCATTCTTCACAATTGCAAGCAGGCCAAGTCCTGACTGCAGGCCTTGATAATATTGCTCTTAAATGCTCCAACTATATCAGCTGGCAAAGGGGGAGGTATGCAATCAGAAGTTCAGCTAATTAACAGAGGTTATTTTGCATTGAAGAAGGATCACAGACATTTGCAGACAAACTTCCTTGGGGTGTGAAAAGTGTAGCCAGAGAGAGATGAGAGACTCAGCTATACAAGCATGAAGATGGTGTTTTTACCTGTGAAGAGAGGAGAGAGGAGAAATGGTTTTCAGTTCCGGTTCTAACTCCATTCTTAAATCATATTCTTAACAATTGCATTCTTCACAATTGCAAGCAGGCCAAGTCCTGACTGCAGGCCTTGATAATATTGCTCTTAAATGCTCCAACTATATCAGCTGGCAAAGGGGGAGGTATGCAATCAGAAGTTCAGCTAATTAACAGAGGTTATTTTGCATTGAAGAAGGATCACAGACATTTGCAGACAAACTTCCTTGGGGTGTGAAAAGTGTAGCCAGAGAGAGATGAGAGACTCAGATATACAAGCATGAAGATGGTGTTTTTACCTGTGAAGAGAGGAGAGAGGAGAAATGGTTTTCAGTTCCGGTTCTAACTCCATTCTTAAATCATATTCTTAACAATTGCATTCTTCACAATTGCAAGCAGGCCAAGTCCTGACTGCAGGCCTTGATAATATTGCTCTTAAATGCTCCAACTATATCAGCTGGCAAAGGGGGAGGTATGCAATCAGAAGTTCAGCTAATTAACAGAGGTTATTTTGCATTGAAGAAGGATCACAGACATTTGCAGACAAACTTCCTTGGGGTGTGAAAAGTGTAGCCAGAGAGAGATGAGAGACTCAGATATACAAGCATGAAGATGGTGTTTTTACCTGTGAAGAGAGGAGAGAGGAGAAATGGTTTTCAGTTCCGGTTCTAACTCCATTCTAAAATCATATTCTTAACAATTGCATTCTTCTCAATTGCAAGCAGGCCAAGTCCTGACTGCAGGCCTTGATAATATTGCTCTTAAATGCTCCAACTATATCAGCTGGCAAAGGGGGAGGTATGCAATCAGAAGTTCAGCTAATTAACAGAGGTTATTTTGCATTGAAGAAGGATCACAGACATTTGCAGACAAACTTCCTTGGGGTGTGAAAAGTGTAGCCAGAGAGAGATGAGAGACTCAGATATACAAGCATGAAGATGGTGTTTTTACCTGTGAAGAGAGGAGAGAGGAGAAATGGTTTTCAGTTCCGGTTCTAACTCCATTCTTAAATCATATTCTTAACAATTGCATTCTTCACAATTGCAAGCAGGCCAAGTCCTGACTGCAGGCCTTGATAATATTGCTCTTAAATGCTCCAACTATATCAGCTGGCAAAGGGGGAGGTATGCAATCAGAAGTTCAGCTAATTAACAGAGGTTATTTTGCATTGAAGAAGGATCACAGACATTTGCAGACAAACTTCCTTGGGGTGTGAAAAGTGTAGCCAGAGAGAGATGAGAAACTCAGATATACAAGCATGAAGATGGTGTTTTTACCTGTGAAGAGAGGAGAGAGGAGAAATGGTTTTCAGTTCCGGTTCTAACTCCATTCTTAAATCATATTCTTAACAATTGCATTCTTCACAATTGCAAGCAGGCCAAGTCCTGACTGCAGGCCTTGATAATATTGCTCTTAAATGCTCCAACTATATCAGCTGGCAAAGGGGGAGGTATGCAATCAGAAGTTCAGCTAATTAACAGAGGTTATTTTGCATTGAAGAAGGATCACAGACATTTGCAGACAAACTTCCTTGGGGTGTGAAAAGTGTAGCCAGAGAGAGATGAGAGACTCAGATATACAAGCATGAAGATGGTGTTTTTACCTGTGAAGAGAGGAGAGAGGAGAAATGGTTTTCAGTTCCGGTTCTAACTCCATTCTTAAATCATATTCTTAACAATTGCATTCTTCACAATTGCAAGCAGGCCAAGTCCTGACTGCAGGCCTTGATAATATTGCTCTTAAATGCTCCAACTATATCAGCTGGCAAAGGGGGAGGTATGCAATCAGAAGTTCAGCTAATTAACAGAGGTTATTTTGCATTGAAGAAGGATCACAGACATTTGCAGACAAACTTCCTTGGGGTGTGAAAAGTGTAGCCAGAGAGAGATGAGAGACTCAGATATACAAGCATGAAGATGGTGTTTTTACCTGTGAAGAGAGGAGAGAGGAGAAATGGTTTTCAGTTCCGGTTCTAACTCCATTCTTAAATCATATTCTTAACAATTGCATTCTTCACAATTGCAAGCAGGCCAAGTCCTGACTGCAGGCCTTGATAATATTGCTCTTAAATGCTCCAACTATATCAGCTGGCAAAGGGGGAGGTATGCAATCAGAAGTTCAGCTAATTAACAGAGGTTATTTTGCATTGAAGAAGGATCACAGACATTTGCAGACAAACTTCCTTGGGGTGTGAAAAGTGTAGCCAGAGAGAGATGAGAGACTCAGATATACAAGCATGAAGATGGTGTTTTTACCTGTGAAGAGAGGAGAGAGGAGAAATGGTTTTCAGTTCCGGTTCTAACTCCATTCTTAAATCATATTCTTAACAATTGCATTCTTCACAATTGCAAGCAGGCCAAGTCCTGACTGCAGGCCTTGATAATATTGCTCTTAAATGCTCCAACTATATCAGCTGGCAAAGGGGGAGGTATGCAATCAGAAGTTCAGCTAATTAACAGAGGTTATTTTGCATTGAAGAAGGATCACAGACATTTGCAGACAAACTTCCTTGGGGTGTGAAAAGTGTAGCCAGAGAGAGATGAGAGACTCAGCTATACAAGCATGAAGATGGTGTTTTTACCTGTGAAGAGAGGAGAGAGGAGAAATGGTTTTCAGTTCCGGTTCTAACTCCATTCTTAAATCATATTCTTAACAATTGCATTCTTCACAATTGCAAGCAGGCCAAGTCCTGACTGCAGGCCTTGATAATATTGCTCTTAAATGCTCCAACTATATCAGCTGGCAAAGGGGGAGGTATGCAATCAGAAGTTCAGCTAATTAACAGAGGTTATTTTGCATTGAAGAAGGATCACAGACATTTGCAGACAAACTTCCTTGGGGTGTGAAAAGTGTAGCCAGAGAGAGATGAGAGACTCAGATATACAAGCATGAAGATGGTGTTTTTACCTGTGAAGAGAGGAGAGAGGAGAAATGGTTTTCAGTTCCGGTTCTAACTCCATTCTTAAATCATATTCTTAACAATTGCATTCTTCACAATTGCAAGCAGGCCAAGTCCTGACTGCAGGCCTTGATAATATTGCTCTTAAATGCTCCAACTATATCAGCTGGCAAAGGGGGAGGTATGCAATCAGAAGTTCAGCTAATTAACAGAGGTTATTTTGCATTGAAGAAGGATCACAGACATTTGCAGACAAACTTCCTTGGGGTGTGAAAAGTGTAGCCAGAGAGAGATGAGAGACTCAGATATACAAGCATGAAGATGGTGTTTTTACCTGTGAAGAGAGGAGAGAGGAGAAATGGTTTTCAGTTCCGGTTCTAACTCCATTCTAAAATCATATTCTTAACAATTGCATTCTTCTCAATTGCAAGCAGGCCAAGTCCTGACTGCAGGCCTTGATAATATTGCTCTTAAATGCTCCAACTATATCAGCTGGCAAAGGGGGAGGTATGCAATCAGAAGTTCAGCTAATTAACAGAGGTTATTTTGCATTGAAGAAGGATCACAGACATTTGCAGACAAACTTCCTTGGGGTGTGAAAAGTGTAGCCAGAGAGAGATGAGAGACTCAGATATACAAGCATGAAGATGGTGTTTTTACCTGTGAAGAGAGGAGAGAGGAGAAATGGTTTTCAGTTCCGGTTCTAACTCCATTCTTAAATCATATTCTTAACAATTGCATTCTTCACAATTGCAAGCAGGCCAAGTCCTGACTGCAGGCCTTGATAATATTGCTCTTAAATGCTCCAACTATATCAGCTGGCAAAGGGGGAGGTATGCAATCAGAAGTTCAGCTAATTAACAGAGGTTATTTTGCATTGAAGAAGGATCACAGACATCTGCAGACAAACTTCCTTGGGGTGTGAAAAGTGTAGCCAGAGAGAGATGAGAAACTCAGATATACAAGCATGAAGATGGTGTTTTTACCTGTGAAGAGAGGAGAGAGGAGAAATGGTTTTCAGTTCCGGTTCTAACTCCATTCTTAAATCATATTCTTAACAATTGCATTCTTCACAATTGCAAGCAGGCCAAGTCCTGACTGCAGGCCTTGATAATATTGCTCTTAAATGCTCCAACTATATCAGCTGGCAAAGGGGGAGGTATGCAATCAGAAGTTCAGCTAATTAACAGAGGTTATTTTGCATTGAAGAAGGATCACAGACATTTGCAGACAAACTTCCTTGGGGTGTGAAAAGTGTAGCCAGAGAGAGATGAGAGACTCAGATATACAAGCATGAAGATGGTGTTTTTACCTGTGAAGAGAGGAGAGAGGAGAAATGGTTTTCAGTTCCGGTTCTAACTCCATTCTTAAATCATATTCTTAACAATTGCATTCTTCACAATTGCAAGCAGGCCAAGTCCTGACTGCAGGCCTTGATAATATTGCTCTTAAATGCTCCAACTATATCAGCTGGCAAAGGGGGAGGTATGCAATCAGAAGTTCAGCTAATTAACAGAGGTTATTTTGCATTGAAGAAGGATCACAGACATTTGCAGACAAACTTCCTTGGGGTGTGAAAAGTGTAGCCAGAGAGAGATGAGAGACTCAGATATACAAGCATGAAGATGGTGTTTTTACCTGTGAAGAGAGGAGAGAGGAGAAATGGTTTTCAGTTCCGGTTCTAACTCCATTCTTAAATCATATTCTTAACAATTGCATTCTTCACAATTGCAAGCAGGCCAAGTCCTGACTGCAGGCCTTGATAATATTGCTCTTAAATGCTCCAACTATATCAGCTGGCAAAGGGGGAGGTATGCAATCAGAAGTTCAGCTAATTAACAGAGGTTATTTTGCATTGAAGAAGGATCACAGACATTTGCAGACAAACTTCCTTGGGGTGTGAAAAGTGTAGCCAGAGAGAGATGAGAGACTCAGATATACAAGCATGAAGATGGTGTTTTTACCTGTGAAGAGAGGAGAGAGGAGAAATGGTTTTCAGTTCCGGTTCTAACTCCATTCTTAAATCATATTCTTAACAATTGCATTCTTCACAATTGCAAGCAGGCCAAGTCCTGACTGCAGGCCTTGATAATATTGCTCTTAAATGCTCCAACTATATCAGCTGGCAAAGGGGGAGGTATGCAATCAGAAGTTCAGCTAATTAACAGAGGTTATTTTGCATTGAAGAAGGATCACAGACATTTGCAGACAAACTTCCTTGGGGTGTGAAAAGTGTAGCCAGAGAGAGATGAGAGACTCAGATATACAAGCATGAAGATGGTGTTTTTACCTGTGAAGAGAGGAGAGAGGAGAAATGGTTTTCAGTTCCGGTTCTAACTCCATTCTTAAATCATATTCTTAACAATTGCATTCTTCACAATTGCAAGCAGGCCAAGTCCTGACTGCAGGCCTTGATAATATTGCTCTTAAATGCTCCAACTATATCAGCTGGCAAAGGGGGAGGTATGCAATCAGAAGTTCAGCTAATTAACAGAGGTTATTTTGCATTGAAGAAGGATCACAGACATTTGCAGACAAACTTCCTTGGGGTGTGAAAAGTGTAGCCAGAGAGAGATGAGAGACTCAGATATACAAGCATGAAGATGGTGTTTTTACCTGTGAAGAGAGGAGAGAGGAGAAATGGTTTTCAGTTCCGGTTCTAACTCCATTCTTAAATCATATTCTTAACAATTGCATTCTTCACAATTGCAAGCAGGCCAAGTCCTGACTGCAGGCCTTGATAATATTGCTCTTAAATGCTCCAACTATATCAGCTGGCAAAGGGGGAGGTATGCAATCAGAAGTTCAGCTAATTAACAGAGGTTATTTTGCATTGAAGAAGGATCACAGACATTTGCAGACAAACTTCCTTGGGGTGTGAAAAGTGTAGCCAGAGAGAGATGAGAGACTCAGATATACAAGCATGAAGATGGTGTTTTTACCTGTGAAGAGAGGAGAGAGGAGAAATGGTTTTCAGTTCCGGTTCTAACTCCATTCTTAAATCATATTCTTAACAATTGCATTCTTCACAATTGCAAGCAGGCCAAGTCCTGACTGCAGGCCTTGATAATATTGCTCTTAAATGCTCCAACTATATCAGCTGGCAAAGGAGGAGGTATGCAATCAGAAGTTCAGCTAATTAACAGAGGTTATTTTGCATTGAAGAAGGATCACAGACATTTGCAGACAAACTTCCTTGGGGTGTGAAAAGTGTAGCCAGAGAGAGATGAGAGACTCAGATATACAAGCATGAAGATGGTGTTTTTACCTGTGAAGAGAGGAGAGAGGAGAGAGGAGAAATGGTTTTCAGTTCCGGTTCTAACTCCATTCTTAAATCATATTCTTAACAATTGCATTCTTCACAATTGCAAGCAGGCCAAGTCCTGACTGCAGGCCTTGATAATATTGCTCTTAAATGCTCCAACTATATCAGCTGGCAAAGGGGGAGGTATGCAATTAGAAGTTCAGCTAATTAACAGAGGTTATTTTGCATTGAAGAAGGATCACAGACATTTGCAGACAAACTTCCTTGGGGTGTGAAAAGTGTAGCCAGAGAGAGATGAGAGACTCAGATATACAAGCATGAAGATGGTGTTTTTACCTGTGAAGAGAGGAGAGAGGAGAAATGGTTTTCAGTTCCGGTTCTAACTCCATTCTTAAATCATATTCTTAACAATTGCATTCTTCACAATTGCAAGCAGGCCAAGTCCTGACTGCAGGCCTTGATAATATTGCTCTTAAATGCTCCAACTATATCAGCTGGCAAAGGGGGAGGTATGCAATCAGAAGTTCAGCTAATTAACAGAGGTTATTTTGCATTGAAGAAGGATCACAGACATTTGCAGACAAACTTCCTTGGGGTGTGAAAAGTGTAGCCAGAGAGAGATGAGAGACTCAGATATACAAGCATGAAGATGGTGTTTTTACCTGTGAAGAGAGGAGAGAGGAGAAATGGTTTTCAGTTCCGGTTCTAACTCCATTCTTAAATCATATTCTTAACAATTGCATTCTTCACAATTGCAAGCAGGCCAAGTCCTGACTGCAGGCCTTGATAATATTGCTCTTAAATGCTCCAACTATATCAGCTGGCAAAGGGGGAGGTATGCAATCAGAAGTTCAGCTAATTAACAGAGGTTATTTTGCATTGAAGAAGGATCACAGACATTTGCAGACAAACTTCCTTGGGGTGTGAAAAGTGTAGCCAGAGAGAGATGAGAGACTCAGATATACAAGCATGAAGATGGTGTTTTTACCTGTGAAGAGAGGAGAGAGGAGAAATGGTTTTCAGTTCCGGTTCTAACTCCATTCTTAAATCATATTCTTAACAATTGCATTCTTCACAATTGCAAGCAGGCCAAGTCCTGACTGCAGGCCTTGATAATATTGCTCTTAAATGCTCCAACTATATCAGCTGGCAAAGGGGGAGGTATGCAATCAGAAGTTCAGCTAATTAACAGAGGTTATTTTGCATTGAAGAAGGATCACAGACATTTGCAGACAAACTTCCTTGGGGTGTGAAAAGTGTAGCCAGAGAGAGATGAGAGACTCAGCTATACAAGCATGAAGATGGTGTTTTTACCTGTGAAGAGAGGAGAGAGGAGAAATGGTTTTCAGTTCCGGTTCTAACTCCATTCTTAAATCATATTCTTAACAATTGCATTCTTCACAATTGCAAGCAGGCCAAGTCCTGACTGCAGGCCTTGATAATATTGCTCTTAAATGCTCCAACTATATCAGCTGGCAAAGGGGGAGGTATGCAATCAGAAGTTCAGCTAATTAACAGAGGTTATTTTGCATTGAAGAAGGATCACAGACATTTGCAGACAAACTTCCTTGGGGTGTGAAAAGTGTAGCCAGAGAGAGATGAGAGACTCAGATATACAAGCATGAAGATGGTGTTTTTACCTGTGAAGAGAGGAGAGAGGAGAAATGGTTTTCAGTTCCGGTTCTAACTCCATTCTTAAATCATATTCTTAACAATTGCATTCTTCACAATTGCAAGCAGGCCAAGTCCTGACTGCAGGCCTTGATAATATTGCTCTTAAATGCTCCAACTATATCAGCTGGCAAAGGGGGAGGTATGCAATCAGAAGTTAAGCTAATTAACAGAGGTTATTTTGCATTGAAGAAGGATCACAGACATTTGCAGACAAACTTCCTTGGGGTGTGAAAAGTGTAGCCAGAGAGAGATGAGAGACTCAGATATACAAGCATGAAGATGGTGTTTTTACCTGTGAAGAGAGGAGAGAGGAGAAATGGTTTTTAGTTCCGGTTCTAACTCCATTCTTAAATCATATTCTTAACAATTGCATTCTTCTCAATTGCAAGCAGGCCAAGTCCTGACTGCAGGCCTTGATAATATTGCTCTTAAATGCTCCAACTATATCAGCTGGCAAAGGGGGAGGTATGCAATCAGAAGTTCAGCTAATTAACAGAGGTTATTTTGCATTGAAGAAGGATCACAGACATTTGCAGACAAACTTCCTTGGGGTGTGAAAAGTGTAGCCAGAGAGAGATGAGAGACTCAGATATACAAGCATGAAGATGGTGTTTTTACCTGTGAAGAGAGGAGAGAGGAGAAATGGTTTTCAGTTCCGGTTCTAACTCCATTCTTAAATCATATTCTTAACAATTGCATTCTTCACAATTGCAAGCAGGCCAAGTCCTGACTGCAGGCCTTGATAATATTGCTCTTAAATGCTCCAACTATATCAGCTGGCAAAGGGGGAGGTATGCAATCAGAAGTTCAGCTAATTAACAGAGGTTATTTTGCATTGAAGAAGGATCACAGACATTTGCAGACAAACTTCCTTGGGGTGTGAAAAGTGTAGCCAGAGAGAGATGAGAAACTCAGATATACAAGCATGAAGATGGTGTTTTTACCTGTGAAGAGAGGAGAGAGGAGAAATGGTTTTCAGTTCCGGTTCTAACTCCATTCTTAAATCATATTCTTAACAATTGCATTCTTCACAATTGCAAGCAGGCCAAGTCCTGACTGCAGGCCTTGATAATATTGCTCTTAAATGCTCCAACTATATCAGCTGGCAAAGGGGGAGGTATGCAATCAGAAGTTCAGCTAATTAACAGAGGTTATTTTGCATTGAAGAAGGATCACAGACATTTGCAGACAAACTTCCTTGGGGTGTGAAAAGTGTAGCCAGAGAGAGATGAGAGACTCAGATATACAAGCATGAAGATGGTGTTTTAACCTGTGAAGAGAGGAGAAATGGTTTTCAGTTCCGGTTCTAACTCCATTCTTAAATCATATTCTTAACAATTGCATTCTTCACAATTGCAAGCAGGCCAAGTCCTGACTGCAGGCCTTGATAATATTGCTCTTAAATGCTCCAACTATATCAGCTGGCAAAGGGGGAGGTATGCAATCAGAAGTTCAGCTAATTAACAGAGGTTATTTTGCATTGAAGAAGGATCACAGACATTTGCAGACAAACTTCCTTGGGGTGTGAAAAGTGTAGCCAGAGAGAGATGAGAGACTCAGATATACAAGCATGAAGATGGTGTTTTTACCTGTGAAGAGAGGAGAGAGGAGAAATGGTTTTCAGTTCCGGTTCTAACTCCATTCTTAAATCATATTCTTAACAATTGCATTCTTCACAATTGCAAGCAGGCCAAGTCCTGACTGCAGGCCTTGATAATATTGCTCTTAAATGCTCCAACTATATCAGCTGGCAAAGGGGGAGGTATGCAATCAGAAGTTCAGCTAATTAACAGAGGTTATTTTGCATTGAAGAAGGATCACAGACATTTGCAGACAAACTTCCTTGGGGTGCGAAAAGTGTAGCCAGAGAGAGATGAGAGACTCAGATATACAAGCATGAAGATGGTGTTTTTACCTGTGAAGAGAGGAGAGAGGAGAAATGGTTTTCAGTTCCGGTTCTAACTCCATTCTTAAATCATATTCTTAACAATTGCATTCTTCACAATTGCAAGCAGGCCAAGTCCTGACTGCAGGCCTTGATAATATTGCTCTTAAATGCTCCAACTATATCAGCTGGCAAAGGGGGAGGTATGCAATCAGAAGTTCAGCTAATTCACAGAGGTTATTTTGCATTGAAGAAGGATCACAGACATTTGCAGACAAACTTCCTTGGGGTGTGAAAAGTGTAGCCAGAGAGAGATGAGAGACTCAGATATACAAGCATGAAGATGGTGTTTTTACCTGTGAAGAGAGGAGAGAGGAGAAATGGTTTTCTGTTCCGTTTCTAACTCCATTCTTAAATCATATTCTTAACAATTGCATTCTTCACAATTGCAAGCAGGCCAAGTCCTGACTGCAGGCCTTGATAATATTGCTCTTAAATGCTCCAACTATATCAGCTGGCAAAGGGGGAGGTATGCAATCAGAAGTTCAGCTAATTAACAGAGGTTATTTTGCATTGAAGAAGGATCACAGACATCTGCAGACAAACTTCCTTGGGGTGTGAAAAGTGTAGCCAGAGAGAGATGACAGACTCAGATATACAAGCATGAAGATGGTGTTTTTACCTGTGAAGAGAGGAGAGAGGAGAAATGGTTTTCAGTTCCGGTTCTAACTCCATTCTTAAATCATATTCTTAACAATTGCATTCTTCACAATTGCAAGCAGGCCAAGTCCTGACTGCAGGCCTTGAATCCTGACTGCAGGCCTTGAGGTTTGAAAGGCAGAGGAGGCACATCCTAATCTGTCATAGCCTTTTTACTCCAGAGTTTTGACTGAAAATTATTAGAATAATACAAAGAAGATATTTCTAATATTCTTTGTATTTTTCAGATACTTTATATAGTCAAAACTCTGGCTTATACGTTTGTATGATAGGAAGGGCTCAGCCTCACCTCACTGCATGTCACTGCAAGAAACCATACCTAGTGATCAAGTGGCTTCTTACCATCTCCTGGCGGCAGCAGCTTCAATGTCTGTTTTCTGGGTCCCGGTGGTGCTGTGACAGTCACTTCCGATATGGACCTCAGATGCTGCCGCATTCCAGTGAGTATTTCTCCCCCTGTCCGTAACCCTCCATTGGTGCCTAACCGTAACCTCCCCCAGCAGCCGAACCCTAACCATTCCAGTGATGCATAACCCTTACCGTCGGCACCCTGAAACTGTCAACATTTCACATGGCAACATTTCAGATGTCATTGTAAAGCCGTCAACAGTGTGAGGATGTCAACATTCTGATGTCGACATTATGAACATCAACATGGTTACTGTCGACCACTCAACCAGATACCTAATAAAAACTGTATGGCAATGGTTCTAGTTATCTTATGTGTAAAAACCACAGTGCTTATATTCCGAGTATGCTAATTTATAATTAAACGCCATATTGCTAGGTACAGTATTAACAATCATCAGATCAGGATGCTAAGAATGGTAACCCATAAAAGTCATAGAAAGAATTAGATTATTATGTGTAAATTAGATTTTTTAAATTTTTTATTGGCATGTTAACATTTTTTTCTCTTCATCATATTCTAATGAATAGTTTTCACTGAACTGCCACATAGGGCAAAATGTCATAGCATCTGGGTTGACAGAATTGTTGACGTCTCCGCGATTTAGGTTTATTCTTCCTTTAAAAATGTTACTGCATTTAATGTGGAGGATAAATTGCAGAAGCATTGGCACTTTGTCACCATGAGGCTATTGCATTTGTTCCATATTGTTCTCCTATTAGAGTGTAACTCCAACACTCTGATTACAAACATACATTTTTCTAGACATGCGACTGCTGTTTTTTCCTTGCATCTTTTTCATACAGTATTTCTCAAGAAAAATAAAACCAAAATGATATGTTACAATTGCCAGTCACAAGAAACAAGTGAGCAAACCTTGCATTTAAACCCCATTTGGGATTAGATATGCATGTAAAACAGTTATCATGAAAGCATTCTCTGCTGGCTATAATCCAATAAAAACACTTCTAATGTGGAAAAAATCAACATGGTGGGAGACTGCCAGACAACATAAGCATATAGTTAAGGAATTTCCGGAATTCTGAATAGGAAACATTTTATTTTTTATTGTTACAGATATAAATGATTTACAGTATGAATTATTTAGTATCACACACACTAGTTTATCCTCCCATAGGCAGATGGGAAATTAATTGGTGACTTGGGGGTCTATTTACTAGAGATGAGTGGGTTCGTTTCTCAGAGAACCGAACCCTACCAGACTTCAAGTCACAAGCCCGGATCCGAATCAGGCTCGGGTTTTCCCGCCTGACTCGGAAACCAGAACGAGGCAAAACGTCATCATCCCGCTGTCGGTTTTTCGTTGGTTTTGGATTCCATATAAGGACCCGTGCGTCGCCGACATTTTCACTCCAGTCTCGGAGAGTGTAGTGAGAGGACTCCGTCCTCAGTGTCTCTGTGGGTGGGAAAGTGGGGTGGCGATTCCAGTGCTGTGTTGTGCTGCTCAGCCCAGTGTAGAGTCTTATGCTGCATCAGTCTAGCCAGTCACAGTGGTGGTGTCCTCTACTGCCATATATCCGGTGTAGCTGAATAAGTCCCTTTCAGTGGTGCTGTGTTGTCCTGCATCAGACCAGGGGTAGTGTCTTGTGCATTATCAGTACAGTGACCAGTCACAGTGGTGGTGTCCTCTGCTGCCATATATCCAGTGTTACTGGCGTATAATTCCCGTGATACTTGCATATAATTCCAGTGATATTGCTGTATAATTCCTTTGATACTGGCGTATAATTCCTGTGATACTGTCGTATAATTCCAGTGATATTGCCGTATAATTCCTGTGATACTGGCATATAATTCCTGTGATACTGGCGTATAATTCCCGTGATACTTGCGTATAATTCCAGTGATATTGCTGTATAATTCCTTTGAAACTGGCGTATAATTCCTGTGATACTGGCGTATAATTCCCGTGATACTTGCGTATAATTCCAGTGATATTGCTGTATAATTCCTTTGAAACTGGCGTATAATTCCTGTGATACTGTCGTATAATTCCAGTGATATTGCCGTATAATTCCTGTGATATAATTCCTGTGAAACTGGTGTATAATTCCTGTGATATTGGCATATAATTCCAGTGATATTGCATATAATTCCTGTGATATTGTCATATAATTCCAGTGATACTGGCGTATAATTCCTGTGATATAATTCCTGTGATACTGGTGTATAATTCCTGTGATATTGACATATAATTCCAGTGATATTGCGTATAATTCCTGTGATACTGCCGTATAATTCCTGTGATACTGGCGTATAATTCCAGTGATATTGTCATATAATTCCTGTGATACTGTTGTATAATTCCTGTGATATTGCCGTATAATTCCTGTGATACTGGCGTATAATTCCTGTGATACTGGCGTATAATTCCTGTGATACTAGTGTATAATTCCCGTGATACTGGTGTATAATTCCTGTGATATTGGCATATAATTCCAGTGATATTGCGTATAATTCCTGTGATACTGGCGTATAATTCCTGTGATACTGGCGTATAATTCCTGTGATACTGGCGTATAATTCCTGTGATATTGTCATATAATTCCTGTGATACTGGTGTATAATTCCTGTGATATTGCCGTATAATTCCTGTGATACTGGCGTATAATTCCCGTGATACTGCCGTATAATTCCAGTGATATTGCAATATAATTCCTGTGATCGTGTCGTATAATTCCAGTGATATTGCCGTATAATTCCTGCGATACTGGCGCATAAATCCTGTGATACTGGCGTATAATTCCAGTGATATGGCCATATAATTCCCATGATATTGACATATAATTCCAGTGATATTGCCGTATAATTCCTGTGATACTGCCATATAATTCCCGTGATACTGGCATATAATTCCTGTGATACTGCCATATAATTCCAGTGATATTGCCGTATAATTCCTGTGATACTGGCGTATAATTCCCGTGATACTTGCGTATAATTCCCGTGATACTTGCATATAATTCCAGTGATATTGCTGTATAATTCCTTTGATACTGGCGTATAATTCCTGTGATACTGTCGTATAATTCCAGTGATATTGCCGTATAATTCCTGTGATACTGGCATATAATTCCTGTGATACTGGCGTATAATTCCCGTGATACTTGCGTATAATTCCAGTGATATTGCTGTATAATTCCTTTGAAACTGGCGTATAATTCCTGTGATACTGGCGTATAATTCCCGTGATACTTGCGTATAATTCCAGTGATATTGCTGTATAATTCCTTTGAAACTGGCGTATAATTCCTGTGATACTGTCGTATAATTCCAGTGATATTGCCGTATAATTCCTGTGATATAATTCCTGTGAAACTGGTGTATAATTCCTGTGATATTGGCATATAATTCCAGTGATATTGCATATAATTCCTGTGATATTGTCATATAATTCCAGTGATACTGGCGTATAATTCCTGTGATATAATTCCTGTGATACTGGTGTATAATTCCTGTGATATTGACATATAATTCCAGTGATATTGCGTATAATTCCTGTGATACTGCCGTATAATTCCTGTGATACTGGCGTATAATTCCAGTGATATTGTCATATAATTCCTGTGATACTGTTGTATAATTCCTGTGATATTGCCGTATAATTCCTGTGATACTGGCGTATAATTCCTGTGATACTGGCGTATAATTCCTGTGATACTAGTGTATAATTCCCGTGATACTGGTGTATAATTCCTGTGATATTGGCATATAATTCCAGTGATATTGCGTATAATTCCTGTGATACTGGCGTATAATTCCTGTGATACTGGCGTATAATTCCTGTGATACTGGCGTATAATTCCTGTGATATTGTCATATAATTCCTGTGATACTGGTGTATAATTCCTGTGATATTGCCGTATAATTCCTGTGATACTGGCGTATAATTCCCGTGATACTGCCGTATAATTCCAGTGATATTGCAATATAATTCCTGTGATCGTGTCGTATAATTCCAGTGATATTGCCGTATAATTCCTGCGATACTGGCGCATAAATCCTGTGATACTGGCGTATAATTCCAGTGATATGGCCATATAATTCCCATGATATTGACATATAATTCCAGTGATATTGCCGTATAATTCCTGTGATACTGCCATATAATTCCCGTGATACTGGCATATAATTCCTGTGATACTGCCATATAATTCCAGTGATATTGCCGTATAATTCCTGTGATACTGGCGTATAATTCCTGTGATATTGCCGTATAATTCCTGTGATACTGTCGTATAATTCCAGTGATCCTGGCGTATAATTCCAGTGATCCTGCCGTATAATTCCAGTGATCCTGCCGTATAATTACAGTGATCCTGCCATATAATTCCAGTGATCCTGCCGTATAATTCCAGTGATCCTGCCATATAATTCCAATGATCCTGCCGTATAATTACAGTGGTACTGGCATATAAGTACAATCCAGTGATACTGCCATTTATGTCCAGTGATACTGCTGTATATGTCCATTGATTCTGCCATATATGTCCAGTGATACTGCCGTATATGTCCATTGATACTGCCGTATATGTCCATTGATACTGCCGTACATGTTCAGCGGGTTCTGCCGTATAATTCCAGTGATCCTGCCGTATACTGTAAATCCAGTGATCCTGCCATATAGTTACAGTGATCGTGCCATATAATTACAGTGATCCTGCTGTATAAATCCAGTGATCCTGCCGTATAAATCCAGTGATCCTGCCGTATAATTCCTGTGATACTGGCGTATAATTCCAGTGATATTGCCGTATAATTCCCGTGATACTGGCGTATAATTCCTGTGATATAATTCCTGTGATACTGGTGTATAATTCCTGTGATATTGCCGTATAATTCCTGTGATACTGGCGTATAATTCCCATGATACTGTCGTATAATTCCAGTGATATTGCAATATAATTCCTGTGATACTGTCGTATAATTCCAGTGATATTGCCGTATAATTCCTTTGATACTGGCGCATAATTCCTGTGATACTGGCGTATAATTCCAGTGATATGGCAGTATAATTCCCATGATATTGACATATAATTCCAGTGATATTGCCATATAATTCCTGTGATACTGCCGTATAATTCCAGTGATATTGCCGTATAATTCTTGTGATACTGGCGTATAATTCCAGTGATCCTGGCGTATAATTCCAGTGATCCTGCCGTATAATTCCAGTGATCCTGCCATATAATTCCAGTGATCCTGCCGTATAATTCCAGTGATCCTGCCGTATAATTCCAATGATCCTGCTGTATAATTACAGTGGTACTGGCATAAAAGTACAGTCCAGTGATACTGCCATTTATGTCCAGTGATACTGCTGTATATGTCCATTGATTCTGCCATATATGTCCAGTGATACTGCCGTATATGTCCATTGATACTGCCGTATATGTCCATTGATACTGCCGTACATGTTCAGCGGGTTCTGCCGTATAATTCCAGTGATCCTGCCATATATTGTAAGTCCAGTGATCCTGCCATATAGTTACAGTGATCCTGCCATATAATTACAGTGATCCTGCTGTATAAATCCAGTGATCCTGCCGTATAAGTCCAGTGATCCTGCCGTATAAGTCCAGTGATCCTGCCGTATAAATCCAATCCAGTAATACTGCCGTATATGTCCAGTGATACTGCTGTATATGTCCACTGATACTGCCGTATAAGTCCAGTGATCCTGCCATATAATTACAGTGGTACTGGCATATAAGTCTAGTCCAGTGATACTGCCATATATATATATATATATATATATATATATATACCCTGTTGCAAAGCAGATTACTGAGGCCATAACAACTATGCTGGTGTTATTCATGCGTCCGGTATCCTCCATTAGGCAGTGGGACTGCAGTGCCAACCCTAGATGGGCAAGGTGTTTGTGCCGCACACTTGTGTCGCTTATCTTAGTCATACTGCTACCTCATTGCCCTCTTTTACTTCTTGGCAGGATGTGCTGTTTGGGCACTATTTTTCTTTACGTGCCCTCCTGTCTGACACTGCAGTGCCACTCCTAGATGGGCCAGGTGTTTGTGCCGCACACTTGCGTCTCTTAGCTTAGTCATACAGTAACCTTGGTGCACCTCTTTTTCATCTTTGCATCATGTGCTGTTTTTGGGGCATGTTTTTTTAAAGTGCCATCCTGTCTGACACTGCCGTATAAATCCAGGGGTACTGCTGTATTAGTCCAGGGGTACTGCAGTATAAGCCCACCAATTGCAGAATTTTTTAAAATGACAGGGGCGTGCAGGAGGTGCTGTCAGTGGACTGAAAAATTGTGGACCACTTTCAACATTCAGCCACTGCATGCCACTACTAGATGGGCCAGGTGGTTGTGTCGCTTAGCTTAGTCATACAGCAACCTCGGTGCACTTCTTTTTCTTCTTTGCATTATGTGCTGTTTGTGGCCTATTTTTTAAATCTGCCATCCTGTCTGACACTGCAGTGCCACGCCTAGATGGGCCAGGTGTTTGTGCCACACACTTGTGTTGCTTAGCTTAGTCATACAGCTACCTCATGCACCTCTTTTTTCTTCTTTGCATCATGTGCTGTTTGGGGCCTATTTTTTAAATCTGCCATTCTGTCTGCCACTGCAGTGCCACTCCTAGATGGGCCAGGTGTTTGTGCCACACACTTGTGTCGCTTAGCTTAGTCATACAGCCACCTCGGTGCAACCTTTTGGCCTAAAAACAATATTGTGAGGTGTGAGGTGTTCAGAATAGACTGGATATGAGTGGAAATTATGGTTATTGAGGCTAATAATACCATAGGATCAAAATGACCCCCAATTTCTGTGATTTTAACTGTTTTCTATGTTTTTTTTACAAAAATCATCCAGATCCAAAACCAAAACACGAAAGGGTGGTTTTGGCAAAACCAACCTAAAACACGAGCAGGGAATTAAAACCAAAACCAAAACACTAAACACGAAAAGATATATAAAGTCACTGGAGATAAAGTACCAGCCAATCGGCTCCTAACTGTCATTTTTTAAACACAGCCTGTGGCATGGCAGTTAGGAGCTGATTGGCTGGTACTTTATCTCCAGCAACTTTATCTACATCCAAGGCTTAGTAAATAGACCCCTTTCTCCCTTATCATTCTGCCAATCCAGTTGTCAACTCACTAATTATTTACTCTATATGGAAGCACAAGTGCTTATCCTTGCTTTTCACTCTATGGGGGGACATTTATAAAAGCTTGGAGAAACTAATCAAGTACTAACTAGCCTCTGTCATTTTACAGGCTGTGGGGTACTAAGCCTTGGAGAGAGATAATGTGGAGAGAGATAAAGAACCAGCCAAACAACTCCTTACTGTCATTTTTCAAACACAGCCTGTAACATGGCAGATATGAGCTGATTGGCTGGTACTTTATCTCCACCCACTTTATCTCTCTCCAAGGCTTAGTACATAGACCCTATGTTTGGTAAATGACAGGAGCTGGTTGGTTGGTTGGTACTTCATCTCTCCAATCTTATAAAAAAATTCTCCAAGAGACAAAACAGGTTTGTTTCTACATTGAATACTTTTGCAAGAACATAATTCTAGTCATAGAATTGAATGCTTGTGAGGCTGACACAAAGCTCAACAGATATGGCAGTGCTTTCAATTTTGTAGTGATCCAATGATTTAAAGTAGTTTCTTGGCTATGTCAAAATGAAAGCAAGTGAAGGAACAATTTGTTTATAGTTTGGGCCTAGTTTCTATTGAGAAAAGTTTAAAAGCAGACAGGGAACAGGAAGTTTAATCAGATGGAGGGAAAAAATTTGGTTAACATAGGCTAACACTTTATCCCCAAAACGCCTTATTTTGCAACATTCCCGAAGTTGTGGAAGAAGGAGGCCTCCTCAGCTCCACATTTGGGGCACCTCTCTGTTTCGTCAGGGACCATGTGTTTTATCCGGGCTTGAGAAATGTATGCTCTGTGGAGAACCTTCAGGTGAACCTCTTGTAGGGCTGCTAAATGTAGATATTTCAAACAGGTCGAGCAATGCTGTAACCAACTTTAGGAGAGTCTAGAGAGGGAATGTCAACAGACCAGCTCTTAAGCGAGCGGGCCCAAGAGTTTAGGGAATTGGCCTCAACCAAATAAGGGTATTAATAACGTATGTAATTGTAAAGTATGGGAGCAGAGAAAGGTTATAACGGATAATACATTTGTCAGCAACTTGGTCTGAAGCAATACCTTTAGGCCTCATTTGAGCAAAGTGTCTGGCTTAGAGATACATAAAAAAGCATCTATGTGGGAAGTTAAATGTGTCATGTAAATAGTCAAAAGAACGAATAATGCCTCCTGGGTCGAATACATCCCTAATAGCAGAAATGCCCAACTCTTTCCAAACATTAAACATGTTATTCTCCAATACTGGAGGAAACAAGGATTTCGCCAAAATGTATTATATGGGGAACTAATATGATTCATCTTAAGTGTTTTATTAAGTGCACACCATACCTTAAATGTGTTCCTGAATAGAACACTGGAAACCATAGGAACTGGCAACAATTTTTTTGGGGTTGCAAGAGTGCACTAGGGGAAAACGTGTGAAAAAGGGCTTCCTCCAACACACAATTAGTAAATATTGATTGTCGCATAAACCAGTCTGAGATGTATCTGAAGAGAGCTACCTGAGCAAAAGCAGAGGCATCAGGAAGTCCAAAAGCCTTCAGACAACTTAGGTAGAGTTAATTCCATATAAAGGTAGAAAAGAGTGAGCAAAGTTTTTTAGAGTCTTGTTTAGATAATTTAGGGCATCTAAAGTATGTAAGACAATTTGGGAAAAATGACACTTTTGATAACAGCAATATGACCGGACAATGACAATGGCAAGGGCATCCGACTGGTGATCAATTACTTAATTGAGGACAATACTGGTTTGAAATTAACTGCATACAGGGAGCTCAAGACTGGTGGATGCCTAGGTATTTCATGGGCGATTGGCATATAGAAAACTGGGGCAGGATCAGAATTGAAGAAGGCTACATTAGTCGGCATGGGTAACAGTTTAGATTTTGAATAATCGACCTTAAAGCCAGCAAATGTACTAAAGCTATTAATAATAGAGGTAATGTCCATAAGGTACTGTACTAGGTTTGCTATGAATAGGAGCATGTCGTCTGCAAAAAGACCTAACTTGACTTTGCAGCCCTTCACTCGGATACCTGAAAAACGGGAAGACGATCTCAATGCTACTGTCAGGGGTTCCAACGCTATCGCGAAAAAGGAGGGGGGAAAGAGGGCAGTCCTGTCTGGTTTCTTTCAAAATAGAAAAGGGAGGGGAAAGGTAATTGTTATTTAAAATTTGGTGGAGGAGCCAGAATACAAACACTGAAGAAGATCTGTGAAATCCTCCAGAGCACCAAATCTGAGGGAGTCAAATAAATGTTCCCAAGAAATTAAATCGAAAGCCTTTTCAGCATCACAGGAAAAAATAGCATGTTGGCCCAGTGTCCCAAAGGATTCAAGTCACTGCAATACAGATAAGACCTTCCTAATATTCACAACAGAGTGCCAACCCCATATAAAGCCTGGCTGATCCTCGTGACTGATGGAAGGCAGTATAAGTCTATAAGCCAGTATCTTTATAAATAACTTATAATCCTTATTGAGTAAGGATATTGGCCTATAGGAACCAGGTAGAACAGGATCATATCTCGGTTTATGTAAAACTTTCAACAAGGCCAAATTAAAATAAAGAGGGGGGCTGGCTCCTGTAAAAAGTGAATTAAAATCCCTGAGCAAAGTGTCCTCAATCTTAGGGCCCAGAATTTTATAATAGTCATTGGAAAAGCCATCAGGGCCTGGAGCCTTCCCTGATTTTAGCTGGCTAATGGACTTCCAGACCTCCTCTACAGTAATAGGCAACAGAAGGGGGGACGCCTGTCCAGCAGGCATTTGAGGCAATGAAATTTTACACCAACAGCCAGCTCTCTCAGACACATCAACACATGCTGACATATATAGTTCAGTGTAAAATTTCAGAAATTGCTTTCCCAAATTTAGTACCATCACTGTGTTTCAGAGATTTAATAATATTTGACCCATAAAATACTGGAATCAGTTTGCCAGACTTATTGCCAAACCAGTGAAATCTAAACCCAGAAAACAAGGAATATTAGGACTCAGATTGGGCCATCATAGCGTCAAAAGCAGTTTTTTGTTTTAAGTACTGTGCACGGTTGGCTGGGGAAGGAGTATCTTTAAATAACTGGTAAGCGAATGTCAGAGCAGTTTGCAGCTCTAAGTAAGAGATTTGAAACACCACACATAACTGGTTTTAACTGTCAGAATAAAAGTGGAGAGTCTGTCTCACACTACTGGTTGTTGTGTTCGTAGGACAACACAACCAGGAAGTGTCCAAATCAGCCCTTAATTTCAATGAATGGGGCAGATGTATTAACCTGGAGAAGGCATAAGGAAGTGATAAACCAGTGATATGTGCAAGGTGATAAAGGCACCAGCCAATCAGCTCCAATATGTAAATTAACAGTTAGAATCTGATTGGCTGCTGCCTTTATCACCTTGCACATATCACTGGTTTATCACTTCCTTATGCCTTCTCCAGGTTAATATATCTGTCCAAATGAGCTTAATGCGAGGGAAACCATCACTGTCTAGAGGTACTTTTATCAGTAGTAAGAGCAATTTTCACCCAACATAGCACGTGGTCAAAAATGCATATAGGTTCAATGTTCGAGTCTAGGACACGTGTAAAAAGAGTAGAAGACAGTAGAAGGTTATCTATTTTTGAAAAGGTACCACGAACAGCTGATAAATACGGAAATTCCAGCTCCAGGGGGTGAGACGTTCTCCAAGCATCAAACAAATGTAAATGACGTAATATATAATTAATACCAACTTTGGCATATGTGAAGACCTATCCATATGTGGAGCAGCCACCAAATTGAAGTCACCTCCAAATATGGTAGGAATATCACCAAAGGCATGTAAACAAGCTAAAAAAATCAAAATAATGCTTTAGAATAGGCATTAGGTGCATAGATATTGCACATTACATACCTAGAGGAGCCTAAGGTAACATCAGCGATAACATATCAACCCTGAGGGTCTATAATAAAGAAATGTAAAAGTGTAGGAATATGCGTTTTTACTAAAATCACCACATCCCTCGCCTTAGCTGTAAAACATGCAGAAACTAACACTGTCCATTTCAATTAATTTAGCTTCAAAATCTCAGGAGGTAAAAGGTGCGTCTCCTGTAGGTAAGCCACATATACATGCAATTTATTAAGATAAATCAACACTTTCTTCCACTTAACAGGCAAATTAAAAAAACCTACATTAAAGGAACCAATTTTGAAGCTAGATATGGTAACATCTGTAAATGGTAAATATCAGAGCAGTTACATGGAATATCGGGAGCAAGTTAAGCTTGCAGCATAAGGAGAGAGAATTGACTGCATAGGAAAGGAATGAGTTAAACATCTTGTGAGGGGTGGACCTAGCTGTGAGGAAAGTACAGCCCTTAGAAAAAGGGGAGGGTTAATATATATAGGGAAGGCTAGGCCATTTTGTTCTCTCTGTTGGTGAATTGCCTTTGTGAGTGGGTGAGTGCTGCATTGCAGAGTCTCCCCCAATTTTTATTGCATTTTGCTTCCTGCATCCCAATTAAACCTCTATTATGGCTTCCCGCCCTCGTCGTTCCGCCGGGACCCCAGCTCGCTACCGCGTGTCTGGCGGTGGGGCTGGACCCGTGGACGAGGTGGCTGGCCTGCGGGACGGGGCCCCGTCCCCTGGGGCCTCCACAGGTTCGGGAAGGTACTCGGGCCGGCGGACCGGGTCAGCCTTGCCGCTTGAGGCCAGGGCGGCTTTGCCGGCCGGGCGCGGGCGGCGGGGTGGGCCAGAGGTCCTGTCAGGTCGCTCGGAGGTGGTAGGGCAGCAGCCCTCACCTCCGAGCGCTGCGGAGGAGACATCCGGGTCGGGCCCGTCCGTGGAGCCGCACTCGGCTCCGACTACTCCCCCCTTGCCAAGGCCGAGTGGAGGTGCCAGGCGGGGGGGAGGCCGGGCGGGAGCCATTGGTGAGCCGAGCGAGGCCTGTCGCGGGGCCTCGCTCGGCGGTAGATCGAGAGGTTTCGGCCGGGGGATCGCGGGCGGGAAGCAGTGGGACGCGCGCACGGCGTGCGCGCGCGCCCACGCTCGCCTCAGGCGGCGTCGCTCGCGCACGTGTGCGCGCAGCGGTGCCGCAGGCCTCCTTGCCTCCCCAGCCCTCTCCCCTACAGCCGGAGCCCGGCGAGGGGCGGGGGGGAGGAGGAGAGGCAGAGATCAGCCAGGTAATAGCAGGGAGGCACAGACAAGAGAGCTCTCCCGACGCGGGGCCCCCCCAGTAGGCAGAGGTAGCTCCGGCCGGCGGGGGATGGGTGCCCGCGGGGAGGAGGAGAGGCATGGCGGCGTTGGCCCCGAAGGGCAGGGGCTGGGAGAGGGAAGTGATGGGTGGGAGACTGGGCCGCGGGATCTCAGGGACGCTGGCGGTTCCCCACCGGGCCTATCCGGGCGCCGGACAGCGGGGCCCCATGTGGCAACTTTTCGGCGCCGGGCGGATCGGCGCACACCGACGCCGGCCCGGGAACCCACGGGGGACGGCGCTGCGTCTTGGGGTGGTGCTGACCCTCCCGGAACGCTGGCGTCGGCCCTGGCCACGGTGGTGGCGGCGCTGGGGCCGCTGGCTGCGGCCCTGGAACTGGCAAACAGTTCCGGCGCAGCGGCTGGCGGTTCCGGTATGCGCGCAATGTCGGAAGCCCAGTGGGTTGCTCGCGCCTGCCGGGAGCTAGGCGTGGCCGCGTCGCAACTCCATCAGCAGCCCGGACGGGGCGAGTGGGAGCGTTTAACGGAGACGCCTGCCCCCGGGGTGCTAGGCGCGCGCCGCGACTGCTGTCTGGGTCCTCTGTTCCTCTTTCTCCTACAGGTGAGCGCGAAGACGTGGAGATGACGGGGTCGGAAGATGAGGATGTCGGTTTTGCCACGCCAGAAGATTCCGGGTCTGAGCTGTCGACGGCATCAGGTGAGGTGGGGCATTTGGGGTCGGGCTCTTGCACGCGCTCAAGTTCCCGCAGCTCTTCCTCTTCTTCCTCTTCTTCTTCTTTGTCGTCGCAAGCATCCGAAGTCAGTAGCACGACTAGGGCGAAGAAACGCGCGACGAAATTCACCAAGAGGGCCGCGGGGCAGCAGGAGAGGCGGAAGAGGCGTAGGCGGCTTAGCGAGGACGCTCGCAGGGCCAAGAAGCGACGCGATTTGCCCGGGGTAGTCCGCTGCGAGTATACTGCCGTGATGCGGGGGCTGAGGGACAGCTGCCGGAGGAAGATTCGCAGGGGGGACTACGTCGATGTGTTCGTCTTGACAAAGGACGCGAAGAAGGACTTTAAGTCGGCGGCAGCAAAGAAGGGCATCGGGGCCGAGGCCTTCCGTACCTTCGACAACTGGCTGGCCGGTTTTTGGGTCTTCGCGGCTTGTTACCTAGAAGATAGGCCGGACGAGCACATGAATATCATTAGGTACTTGCATCTTGTACATGATATGCAACGCACATCGTCGGGCACTGAATGGCGTAAATATGACGAAGAGTTCCGGGAGAAGCAGGACGGGTTACAGGTGATGGACTTTGGGTTCAAGGACGTAGAAGTCTGGCTCAAGGTCACTCGGGCTTCGCAACAGGGTAAGGAGCCCCGGAACGCGGGGGCGGACGGGCACCGCGCGTGGGCGTCCGCCCAAGGGCCCGGCACGGACGGCGGATCGGCCAAGCCAGGTAGGTCGGCCGTCCGTACAGGGGGACAGGCCGCCGCAAAGGGAAAATGCTTCGCGTATAATAACGCGGCATGTTCCTTCGGCAAGCAGTGTCGATTTCGACACTCATGCCTGCAATATGGCGGTTCCCACCCGGCCTCCTCCTGCTTCAAAGGTAGTCGTCAAGGTACCCGGGGTAAGCAAACTTACCCAAGTTCGGCCGCAAGCGGGAGCGCTCCGCAGAGCGCCAACGCCAATTAATTTGGATACGATGGGCAGGTGGTTGGATTGGTATCCAAATAAGGCCGATGCGTTATTTTTGTTTTCAGGTTTTTGTTTTGGTTTTTGCTTGGCTGCTGCGAGCGAGGTGTCGGTTAGGGCCCAGCGGAACCTCCAGTCTGCCCGAGCCTTGCCGTTGGTGCTGCGGGAGAAGGTAGATAAAGAGGTCAGGTTGGGCAGGATGGAGGGGCCGTTTACCTCACCCCCGGTGGAAGGCTTGGTCATCTCCCCAGTGGGGGTGGTTCCCAAGAAGACTCCAGGCGCTTTTAGGCTTATCTAGCATCTTTCTTACCCGTCGGGGGCGTCGGTCAATGATGCGATACCGCCGGCTCATTGCTCGGTGGTGTATCAGTCGTTTGACGAGGCGTTGGAGCTGGTCCGCACTTACGGGGCTGGGGCCCTCATGGCTAAGATTGATGTTGAGTCCGCTTTTCGGTTGCTGCCGTTACATCCGGACTCATTCCGCTTTATGGGTTTCCAGATTGGAACGGAATATTTCATCGACAAATGTTTGCCGATGGGATGTTCCGTTTCATGCTCATATTTCGAACGGTTTAGCACATTTTTACATTGGTGCGTGGAGTCTTCGTCAGGGGGTCACGGGGTCGCCCATTACCTCGATGACTTCCTGTGTACGGGGCCAGCAAATTCGCCGCGATGCGGCGACTTGCTTTTCAGCATCCGAGCTCTGTTTTGCCACTTCGGCGTTCCCGTGGCCGAGGATAAAACAGAGGGACCGGTCTCCTGTCTGTCATTTTTGGGGATCGAGATTGACACGGTGGCGGGATCGTGTCGACTGCCTCGGGACAAGGTGGTGAAGCTCCGCGACGCTATTTGCTGGTTCGAGGGGTCGCGTAAAGTCAAACTGCGGCAGGCGCAATCCTTGCTGGGCATGTTGAACTTTGCTTGTCGGGTAATCCCGATGGGCAGGGTTTTCTGCCGGAAGCTAGAGAGGGCGACGGCGGGGTGTGCCAGACCACACCATTTCGTGCGCTTGTCCTCTGAGATTAAGAGGGATTTGGCCGTATGGGCCTCGTTCCTGGAGGACTTCAACGGAGTGTGTATATGGCAGGCCCCAACGGTCGACAGCGCTAGGTTGCAGTTGTTCACCGACGCAGCGGGGGCCTCCGGATTCGGTTGCTATCTGGAGGGATCTTGGTGCGCGGCCTCATGGCTGGCGGAATGGCATCGTGAGTGTTTGACGAAGGACCTCTTGCTTCTGGAGCTTTTCCCCATTATGGTGGCGCTGAAGGTCTGGGGCGAGCGTCTGGCTCATCGCAGCATCTTCTTTAGATGTGACAATCTGGGCGTGGTGCATGCGATAAACAACCAGCGGGCAAAGTCGCTAGTGGTTCTCAGGGTGCTGGGGCAGTTGCTATTGACATGCCTACGTAGGAACGTGTGGTTTCGCGCGCAGCATGTCCCTGGGCTGGAGAATGGAATTGCCGACGCATTGTCACGTGGGCAGTGGGAAAGGTTTTGCTTGTTGGCTCCCGAGGCCGACGAGCAAGGTTTTCATTGTCCCGGTTATGTCTGGCAGGTGATCGGGCCGGACTGGAGGGTCTAGCATTGAGGTCAGTCGCGCCAACCACGCTTAAGGCTTACGGACAAGCTTGGAGCGAGTGGGAGGAGTTTGTTCGAGGACGTAATCAACAAGGTAAGAGCGGGCATCGGATGATGCTTTCTTTTATTTGGCAGCTGTATGTTTCGGGTAGGTCCAGGGCGGTGGTATCCCGGTACTTGGCGGGCATTTCGTTCTTCAGCAAAATTAAGGGCGTCCCCAACGCGACGAAAAGTGGGGTTCTGCTGAAGGCAATGAAAGGATGGGCGCGCATCGCACCAACGCCGCCTGACAGGAGGCGGCCCATTGATGCGGCCTTGCTGCTGGCTGTCATCGGGGCGGTTGGAGGTATCGCGTCGTCCATGTTTGAGTCGCTGCTGTTTAGTTTGGCATTCTCAATTGCTTACCACGGAGCCTTTAGGGTTTCGGAACTGGTAGCACCTTCTAAGCGAGCAGATTCGCGCATGCTCGTCGGGGACGTGGTGGTGGGTGAGAGGTCCTTGCTATGCAGATTGCGCCGCTCTAAGACGGACCAAGTGGGGAGAGGTCGATGGGTCACGTTGGTTCCGGCGCTGGAGGAGAGCATCTGCCCAGTACGATTGGCAGTGCAATATGAGGCAGTACGGCCCGACTGTCGGGGGTCGTGGCTGCTGCACTATGACGGGCTGCCAGTGATGAAATATCAATTTCGTTGGATGCTGGGTCGCTGTCTGGCGAGTTTGGGCCTTCCACCCGCTGCTTTCGGAACACATTCCTTCCGCATAGGGGCTGCGACGTTGGCTGCGGCGGCGGGATTTTCAAGGGCTGAAATCCAGGCGGTGGGGCGATGGAAGTCGTCAAGTTACAGACGGTATATTCGCCCCGTTGCTTGAGATGTTGGCTCGCGCGAGGTATTTTGTTATATTACAGTGGTTATAATCATGTTGTTACAGTTCTGTATGTTCTGGTGTTGTAAGTTTGTTTGTTTGCCCGTTTTATCCTACTCAGGGATTAGCCACTCGCCGCTGCTGGCGTGAGCCGGCAGCGGGGGTCTGGAGTTATTTTGCGATTTTTTGCCTGACTTGACGGACTGAATTCTAATCCACAATTCGGCTAATCTGTTCTAATCAAAGTCCCTCAGCAGGTTTTTACGCTTTCACCTCCAGTTGAGTTCTTACATGTTTTACCCCTTTTTATCCCCCCCCCCAAAATACCCCCCCCCCCCCCGTTTATTTTCTTATTTTTGTTTTAATCTTTCCCATTTGTGTGTTCATGTTCTGCTTCAAATTGGCTGGAAGCTCGTGCAGATCGGCTAGGCCGTGACTTCTGCAATATACGGAAACAAAAAAAAATTCTTTTTGGCAGATCCTTCAGGTTAACGCATTTACTAAACAATGGTATAGATATTTAGTAACCAATTTTACCCCCTTTCCTCCTCTTCAGGTTGGTTTGCTGATGACTTGACCGTTTGGGTGGTGGGCCACTCGTATGTTTTTTGGGCCGCAAAGTTTTTAGCCTCGGAGGGGGCTCAGCTGTTTCCTAGGGCTCAGGGAGTTAGATGGCTTGGCTGGCGAGGAATGATGTGGAAAGATCTGAGGAATAGACTAGTCAGTCAGGCCAGCAAGCATGGAGTCCCTAGAGTACTGGTTATCCATCTAGGTGGCAACGACCTAGGGAAGAGGACATCTTTGGAGCTGCGGTATGCCATGATACAGGATCTGGCAAGTGTGGCCGCAGCATGGACCAATTTTGCATTGGTTTTCTCCCTGATGGTGCCAAGGTTGAGTTGGCGAGGGGTGGCGGATGGTCGCCTGATGGATGAGGCTAGAAAGAAGGTGAATGGGGCGGTGGCGAAGTGGGTGCTGTCCCACGGAGGCAAAGTAGTTCGCCACCCTAGGATTCGGTTCCGAGACAGTCACCTTTTTCGGCCTGATGGTGTGCATCTATCCAATGAGGGGATAATGTTTTTCCTGGAGGATCTGTTCCTAGTGTTGCAGGAGTTAGGGTGAGGTTATGGTGGCGGTGCGAAGACTCTGGGGAGGAGTCTTTCGCTTTTGGCGGAAAAGAACGTCAGTTTGTAGTTATATTGTTAGCTGTCGTGATTTACAGTGTGGTATGGTTTAGGTACACTCACCTCCATCGACTTATTGGCCGCTCGACCACCCGTCCGGGAGGCAGCGGCAGGGCACCCATCAGGGTGGGTAGTCACTGTGGGGGTTGAGTTGACACCTATTACCGATTTGATAGTTTGTAGTTAAAGTAGGATGGGTTTTTGATTTTAGCATTTTAAGGTTAGCGTTAGTTTAATAGAGCCGTTCTTTTTTCTGCCACCATATGCCGGCTGAATCGGCATCTTAACAAAGTTTTTCATTTACAGGTTTGCTATGGTTAGGGTCAAATAAATAGCTAGCAATTTTTCTGCCAAAATCAAGTCTCCGTGTCTTTATTTCTTGGTATTAGAGGTAACGAATGCTTTACTATGGAATGAAGGGGGTCCACCAAATATCACTAGGATGTTTAGGAAAAATCAGGACTCTTTAACAAAACATCTCATTGGCACACCAGAAAGAGAGAACCAATTAGTGGGGAACACATGACAAGACACATAGGTGGGAATGAGAGAGCAGGCAAAAACACAGAAATAGAGACACAGTATAAAGCCCCGTACACACGGGGGAGATGTGTTCTGAGCGTTTTAGCACAGACCGCTAAGCACACATCTTTCCCCACGCTCAGCACTCAGCTTGATGTGTGCTGAGCAAGGGGGGGGGGGAGTGGAGGACACACACGCTCATATCTCCCAGCGGTGAAATGAGCGATCTCACTAGATTTGGCATGCATGCATGTCAAATCTAGAGCCGGCAATAGCGACACGCAGGACCGTGCATCGCTGTCACCGACACCCTACACACGGAGAGATCTGTGCTTAATTTCTAAGCAATCTGACTAGATTGCTTAGAAATTAAGCACAGATCGTTCCGTGTGTACCCCCCTTAGGAGGAGTAGCATTGAGAGCAGGTAAGCCCAGAGAAGTCAAAACTCTCAAGAGCCTTAAGGGCCTGTATTCACGGGGCGATGTGGGAGAGATGTATGCTGAGCGAACCGCTCAGCACACATCTCTCCCACCGCTCAGCACAGCGCAATGTATGCTGAGCGTGCGGCGAGAGATGGAGTGGGCCGCTCATTTCACCTAGCGGGTGAAGTGAGTGACCTGCTAGATTGGCCGGCATGCAGGCCAAACTAGCACCAGCGATAGCGATGCACGGGGCGGTGCATCGCTATCACTGTTAGGGCTACACACAGAGTGATCATGCTTAAAATTTAAGCAATCTAGTCAGATTGCTTAGATTATCGCTCTGTGAGTACCCCCCTTTAAGGGCCATATACATGGGAGAGATGTGTGCTGAGCGAACCGCTCGGCACACATCTCTCCCGCCGCTCAGCACAGCGCGATGTGTGCTGAGTGACGCGGGGGAGAACAGGGGGCCCCTCATTTCACCAGCGGGTGAAATGAGCGACGTGCTAGATTGAGGCCAATCTAGCGCCGGCGATAGCAAAGCGCGGGGCTGCGCATCGCTATCGCTGTGTGGGGTACACACAGGTGATCTGTTCTTAAAATCTAAGCAATCTAGTCAGATTGCTTAGATTTTAAGCATGGATCTCTCCGTGTGTACCCCCCCTTAAGAAAAATGCAATACAAGGCACAATCATGGCAGACCTATCTGAATATGATTAAATATGAGGTAGTAAAAAATTACAAAAAATTGAACAATGAGACCTACAGGTCACCAGGAGAAGGAAGCAGCAATATATAAAGCTATAAAACAGTATCAGTGTTATGAGCCGCTGCAGTGGCTCATTCTCCATTGCATTCTGTTTATGCATTTTATGTTATACATCTGTTTCTGTTCCCATTGGCTTTTATGTGGTGTCCACAAGCAGTGGTTCATTCCTGTTTGCTTTCTGTTCATGAATTTTGTGTAATATTTCTGTTTGCATGCCAGAATTTCTTTTGTACTTGTTTAGAAGACTCTTGTTGGCCATCTGTGGTGAGTCTGTGTAACTGCAACCTGTTTTCTATGTGTTAAGCCTCACCTGTCAGATAATTTGGTCATTATGTGGTAAGTCTGTGTACTGCAGTCTGGCTTTTGTCTGTGTAGCCTCACCTGCCAGTATTTTGGCCATTACCTTGTGTCTGGCTTCCAGCTATCCTGATTGAGGCGTGCTTCCTTTATTACTCAGCTGGCCCTGCATCCATAGCTGGTGATAGAAGTTTGTTGTTGTATCTGTATGTTCCAATTCTTGGTTAGCGGGAAGCAAGCTTGTTCCTGGTCCCTGTCAGCAGCTTCCTGTGGAGCCTGTCTTTCTGCCTCTAGTGTGTTCCTGTGTCCAGTTTGTGTACGCCAGTGTCCTGTGTCCAGTTTCCTGAGTCCTGTCTGAGGGATCATTTCCTGCTGTCCTCAGAGTTGCCTTCCAGTAAAGTGGTCTGTTATCCAAAGCTTCTGGGTTCCTGTCATTTCCTGCACACACCTGTTGTGGTGTCGTGAGTAGCGGCACTGTCGCACTTTATGGCTGAAGCCATATTGTCTTTATCTATTTTTGGTTGTGTCATTTTTGCAGAGGTTTCCGCATTGCTGTCTTTGCCTTATTACGACGGGTTCGTATTTGGAGTTAGGCTGCATTACTTGATTTGCTGTTGTTCCAGGCGGCCGCGCCACACATAAACTACTTTATTTTTTGTATCCTTCTCTGTTTTAGTCATGTCAGTCTTAGTTAGTTTTCCCCTTGTTCTCCTTGGTCTCGGTTAACGCCTTGTCTCCTATTAAGACAGGGGGACATCGGAGTCTGGGCGGACCTAATTCGTCCATTCAAATGCAGCTGCCGTGGGCACAAGAAACCATAGTCTTGCAGGCATTAATCGACCACTGGGAATTTCAACAGAGTCAGGGATTTGTGTTAGGGTTAGCTGCGTATCCCAGTCCAGTTGCAGCTTCACACGTCTGTACTTGGAACTCTCCTGGTGCCACCCAATCTCCTGGGTTCCAAATACGCAGAACATAACAATCAGGGGACATCATAAAGTCTTTCACATTCAAAACAGGAAGAATACGAAAATAAGGATGGCCATTCAGGACGTCCAAATGCAGACAGGCACAGTCCAACTTAGGGAGAGTGAATGGAGTAATCAAATGAATGAAGTAGGCAGATCACTTATGATATCAAAAAGCAGTCAGGACAATCTCACTCATCTGAATCATGATCCCGGGAAGACTGGGAGGGACAATCCTTAGCAGACATGACCTCCAGCAGGTAGCCTTCTGCATCCGCCACAGTCGAGTAGTCCTTAAATGAATTCCCCTCAAAGATGCAGAGCCGTGCCGAAAACAGTAAAGCAAACTTTTTAATTTCCTTTACAAGACGGGTGCAGAGTGGAGAGAATTCTTTTCTGCTACGTGTGACCTCAGATGAGTAATCTTGAAAAATAAAAATTTATGGTCCTTCCCACCTTAAGTCTCTGTGATGATGGGATGCATACCATATGGATTCTTTATGAATAAAGCTAAGACACTTAAAAATAGCCACTCGAGGTCTGCTATCAGGGTTTGAGCGGGCAGGACCCAGTCTATGCGCTCTTTTAACAACCAGTCCAGAGCAGGCATCATGGATATCTAATAATTCTGGGAGAGAGGATTGCAGGAACACGAACAAATCTGGACCTTTAAGTATTTCAGGGAGCCCTATGATACAGAGATTACATCTCTTTGATCTGTTCTCCAAATCATCCACCTTAGAAATCAGCTGGTAGTGTGACTTCTGCAACGTGTCATAACGGGTTTTTAAATCAGATACAATGTGGAATGTCTCCCCCAGGTGCTGCTCTGTGACTACCAGTTTCTTAGAAAGCTGCTTAAATTGGGCTTTAACATCTAACACTGCCTGCTGCAGCTTGGCAGTATGCGAGTCCATAATGAGGCTTATAGTAAAATGTACAGCCCTGACTACATCAGCATAGGTGACAGGTTCATCAGCAAAGCATCCACCAGAGTCTAAGAACTAGGCAAGGGAATGTGGATTAGAGTGTGTACTGCTGTCAGCATGCTCTCCCACCTATGTAGCAGGTGGGGTGGCCATCTCTGATTTATGAGACTGCTTCTCCGAGTGCGAATGCTGGGGTTTGGAGGACATGGACGCTGACATAAACTTGTCCATGCAATGCACCAAACACTCCCCTTCAAGTGGTGACCATAATCACCAGTAAATCAGCAGGGTGGCGGCTTTCCAGGAGAGCTGAAGCAACAGGCGTCTCCTCACATAGACATCAGAACAGAAGTTCTTTGTGAATTATTCTTAAACACAGTAGATTTACCTAATTTCATATTTGTCTAGCTATGACATAATCTTGCTAATGACATTACGCTGTAACTATTGATGTACAGATACAGCCATCTTTATCATGGCCTTTAATAGAATTAATTGAGCCTGGGCAGTCGGACTTAATCCCCTGCTGTAATCACTTAGGGGGTAATTCCAAGTTGATCGCAGCAGGAATTTTGTTAGCAGTTGGGCAAAACCATGTGCACTGCAGGGAAGGCAGATATAACATGTGCAGAGAGAGTTAGATTTGGGTGTGTTATTTTGTTTCTGTGCAGGGTAAATACTGGCTGCTTTATTTTTACACTGCAATTTAGATTGCAGATTGAACACACCACAGCCAAATCTACTCTCTCTGCACATTATATCTGCCCCACCTGCAGTGCACATGGGGGGTCATTCCGAGTTGTTCGCTTCGCAAGCGGATTTTAGCAGATTTGCTCATGCTAAGCCGCCGCCTACTGGGAGTGAATCTTAGCATCTTAAAATTGCGAACGATGTATTCGCAATATTGCGATTACACACCTTGTAGCAGTTTCTGAGTAGCTCCAGACTTACTCGACATCTGCGATCATTTCAGTGCTTGTCGTTCCTGGTTTGACGTCACAAACACACCCAGCGTTCGCCCAGACACTCCCCCGTTTCTCCGGCCACTCCTGCATTTTTTCCGGAAACTGTAGCGTTTTTTCCCACACGCCCATAAAACGGCATGTTTCCGCCAAGTAACACCAATTTCCTGTCAATCACATTACGATCGCCAGAACGATGAAAAAGCCGTGAGTAAAATTCCTAACTGCATAGCAAATTTACTTGGCGCAGTCGCAGTGCGGACATTGCGCATGCGCATTAAGCGGAAAATCGCTGCGATGCGAAGATTTTTACCGAGCGAACAACTCGGAATGACCCCCCATGGTTTTGCCCAACTGCTAACAAAATTCCTGCTGCGATCAATTTGGAATTACCCCCTTAATCCCCTGCTGTATTGCTCTCTCTTATTGTATTGCAGTTTAGCACAATAGATTATGCTAATAAACCATTGTATGACTAGGTGCAGCATAGAAGCCAAGCTAATCGTGGCTCCATCTGTATGTGTTAGAGTGAGATAGGGGGAGATACTCATCAAGTTACATTTTTTTTCTAAAACTTAATTAAGTTGGGTATTTTACCATAATGTTTCAGAAATAAAACTTTACATTTTGTAGTTTTTCCTTTATATTTTTAATTACATTGGACTAGTTTATTTAATAAATTGTTAAATATGACTTTTAACTGACTATATTAATTCTTGATAACATTATAAAATCAAAACAGGTTCGAAAAACCCCACAGGAGATTGTTGTTTTAGGAGTGTCTTGTTTTTTTCATGAAAGTTACGTGTTTTTGCCAGTGAAAACACTTTGAACCATTTCATTGACTATTTTAATTGGCCAAATTTGCCTGCTAGATTGGCCTCTAATCTGTGCAAGAATGTTGTTTGGAAAACCTGAAGTATGCCCAACATCTAGGCAGCATTCATCACTCTAGCACTTTCTGGTCATTTTAGACCCACATTGCACTGAAGTTGGCAACTTCAGAGCTAGCTCACTCCATATATCACATAAAAGACTAATTCACCCTCGTCCTAGTCTGAAAGCTTAGGTGTGGCCTCTAGCTAAATATGAATGTTAGGATACATGGGAAAACTGCTTGATTAAAACACCAAATGCATACTGCAGTAAACAGATGAGGCCGTTTGATTATACTGTCCCTTTTATTGTACACTTTGAACTAGAAGATAATGGTTAAAATGCAGCAGTGGTTTAATGAAAGGGTTTCTGTGAGTTTCAGACTGATGGGGAATGTTATTCCATCACTGCATATGGTAAATTAAAGAAGGCCTTGTTTGTATTGGCAGCATTAGTAGTACATTTAGTGAAGATGTGTCTTCTGTGGCAATTTCAGTTGCGTTATTGAATGTGGTTATATAAATAACTGGTAACTTGAGTTCCTATGTAATATTACATTCACATTTTTAAACTACAAAAGCGCTTTTCCAGACATTTTCTATAATCATACTAAGCACAGTCTAACTGTCAAATATTTGAGAATAAGCAGGATGGCATTTTTAGGAATACCTATTCCTTTTATCTCCTCTTTCTATCTGCACTGTTCTCTCATACCTGGCACGAACCTGTATTTTAGTACTGGAAAATGCAAAGTGTACTGGAATGAATACTGTTCTGTGTGAGAGAACAAAATGAGAATAAAGAACTAAGGATTCTCAAAAAATTAGAACCCCAGTCGTCATAATGGTACTGTACATACAGTACTTATGATCAACTGTTTTTTATTGTGACATAAATAGTAAAGGGGCATTAAAATAATGGACAAATATACCCAAAATGATTAATGTACTGTAGTTTTGTGTGGAGTTTAATGAGTTAAAATGAAATTTGAAATGTACAGTATTTAGCATTGTACAGTGCTATAAGTAGACTTTATTATGCCCTGTTCCAGAAAAAGAATTGGTTCCCCTCCATATTTAAAATAGGGCCAGTGCATGTTGAAGGCGCATTTCAAAAATACTCCAGGTAGAGCCCCTGTCACAAATTATTTCAGGTAGAGCCCCCTTTTACACATTTATCCAGGTAGAGCCCATTTTACACAGTAGGGCAGGTAGAGTCCCCTTTTACACATTAAGCCAGGTAGAGCTCCCTTTTACACATTACACCAGGTAGAGTCCCCTTTTACACAGTACGGCAGGTTGAGTCCCCTTTTACACATTACACCAGGTAGAGCTCCCTTGTACATATTACACTGGAAAGAGTCCCCTTTTGCACATTACTCCAGGTAGAGCACCCTTTTACACATTACACCAAGCAGAGTCCTCTTTTACACATTACGTCAGGTAGAGCCTTCTTTAAACATTACACCAGGCAGTTTTACACATTATGCCGGGGAGAGGGGAGAGAGTGTGTGTATGTGTTTTTATACATAAATTTGCTCCTGAAGCAGCTGCCTTTTACCAGTCTCCTCCCACCCAAACACTGCAGACACAGAAGGGGAAGCCCAGCGACAGAGCCTAATAAGGGACAGGAAGCTGCAGCGCTACCCGTCTACCGATATGACAAGTAGCCAGGTGCTGCAGCTACCAAGCCGCTGATGCACACACAATACTACTGCGGCAGCGGCCATGTAAGTGCTGTCGGTGGGCCTGCACCCACAGTGCAGATGTGTTGTGTACCAGGCACCGCCAGCACACCTCTAGTTACGGCCCTGGCATTGGATACAGCAATTACCAAACATCCCTTCATCGCAGGGTAAAATGCCTCCTCCATAAACTAAACATTTATATGAATAGTTGTTTAACAGGACAGAGAGAGGAGGGTATGAGCTAATATGACATATATTATGTTGTAACAAAAAGGAAAGAAAAAAGTATTTTTATTAAAGTAAGCCCTTTGTGAAGTGTGCATGCCAGAATGGAGCAAAACTTGAATTGCTCCATCAGACACCATCTAGTGGCTGCCGATGCACAAAACACTTGAATTCCCCACAGAGAGGTGAGGAGCAGCGTTAGCCTGTTATTACATAGGATGAATGTTTAACTTAATCACTTATTAGAAATGAAGTGTCGTCATTCAAAAGGTGTTCTCAATGTTCTCAAATTCACCATGCTGCTTAGTATTCTAAATACAGAGCATCGGGGGTGTCACTTCCAAAAAATGATGCAAATATGGACTTGCCAGTAAGTTTATGGTTCCACTCCTCACATTGTTATATTGCTGTTTGTTTGTTTGTTTGTTTGTTTGTTTGTTTTTTGTTTAAATAGATTTCAGTGTATCCTCTCTCTCCCTGTGTGTTTATCAGGAGATAGGTATTTGGTATGGGTATATATATATATATATATATATATATATATATATATATAGAGAGAGAGAGAGAGAGAGAGAGAGAGAGAACTGTAAGGGATGTGTCTGTACATGGCAATTTTTGGGAGAATTATACTTCAAGGGACTGTTTACGAAGTATGGAGTCAAAAAAAGTAAATTCTGAATTTTTGTCTATCTGTTCATTCAAGCATCATGCAAAAACTAGTTATTGAATTTGGATTGCGCTTGTCTATTGTATAGCTTAGTGACCTAGAAAGATAGGTATGTATGATCTCAGTGTGACATCAGGGAGAGGAGTAATAAAGGAAAAAACAGAAGCTTGACAATCGGCGCACTGAAAGTTGGTGTTCCGATCATGTTTCAGTGTAACTTGACTCTGCCCAAGTTATGCAACGGAACCCTACATAAGGTGACTGCTCTGTAGAGGAACCTAATTGAGGCAGAGATTCTAATTGGATGTGGCGCAGGTGACACTATGTTTATCCCACATATATCCCTTATACCCTAATTTTCCTTTTCAAGTCAAGCGCCTGCAGTTTCCTGTAAGTGTCTTCTTTGTTTTGATGATCAACAAGTCGCAGGTGCAAACGCTCAGGGCTGCAGGCGTAGATCTCCGGACCAACTGCGTCTCCAATAGGCAGCTTTACGTGGCTTGCTTATGAGTTAGTAGCCGCAAGCATCTTTTTTGTATTAATCCCTGAAGGAAAACTGCAAATATTAATTACAAAGAAATTTTGTGATCAATGTATAAAATGTAAAATATACATCACAATATTAGGTGACACTACTGTCTTTGTAAAATTAGGACCGCTGAGCAATAACAGACATCCACGTGAGCTAGCCACAGGCAAATGGTAGTTAGAAGTTAAAGTGTTGCACTGTATTATAGGGATTAATGTACCCTTATGACCAGGGCTTAAAGTGCTCCTGGAGAGGTGGGGGAACTCACCTCGCCCGCGTCCCCTCCCGCTTAGCACGTGCGCCGCAGAAATGGGTGTGGTCTCACAAGAAAGGGGCATGGCCACATAAAAGTACCACCAATTCAAAATAATGTCTCACAGTAGCACAATCTTATTCACGTTGCCCGCCCCACACACTAGTGCCCTTTACACACACAATGCCCACAATAGCAGAGCCACTTACACACACAATGCCCACAGCAGTGCCCCCCTCCTAATTTTAGATTTGATTCACAATAGTGCAGTATATGTTGAACAACCTTTGCTCACCTCTCTTATGTCTTCTATGTGTCCCTTCTGCCAGTGGCATAACTAGGAATTTTTCTCCCCAAGCCAAAAAAAATTTCGCCCCCCCCCCCCCCCCCCCCCATCCCCCATAATTGGCAAAAAGGGGATGGCTTCGTTGAAATGGGCGTGGCTTCGCATAAAGGGGCATGGCATTGCAGGAAAAGACTTTCTTATACCCCAGTTTTGCAACCTGCACGCCCAGACGCTAGCCACCACAGGAAAGAAAAATAATCCTGATTCATGCCCCTTACATTATTTGTCATTTTGACTCCTTATAGTAATGCCCAGTATACATTATGCCACATACTGCATTGGTCCTTAGACATTATTCCACACACAATAATGCACATGACACAATATGCACACACCATAATGCCCCTGACACATTATGCCACACACCGTAATGCCTGTGACACATTATGACAGGAATCGCAATGCCCGTTATACATTATGCTACACACTGCAATGCCCCTGATACATTATAGCACATACAATGTCTGTGACACATTATGACACACACCGCAATGACCCTGAGACATTATACCACATACCACAATGCCCGTGATATAGTATACAACACACAGTAATGCCTGACACATACCGCAATGCCGGTTATACCCTATGCCACACACCGCAATGCCCCTTATACATTATGCAACACTGCAATGACCCTGAGACATTATACCACATACCACAATGCCCGTGATATAGTATACAACACACCGTAATGCCTGACACATTATGACACACACCGCAATGTCCGTGATACATTATGCCACACACTGCAATGACCCTGAGACATTATACCACATATCACAATGCCTGTGATATAGTATACCACACACCGTAATGCCTGTGACACATACCGCAATGCCTGTTATACCCTATGCCACACTGCAATGCCCTTGAGACATTATACCACATACCACAATGCCCGTGATATAGTATACCACACACCATAATGCCTGTGACACATTATGACACACACCGCAATGTCCATGATACATTATGCCACACACCGTAATGCCCATTACACATTAAGTCCTACAGTAAGACTTCTAATTACTTTTAAATTACCTGCTCGTTGCCAGGGGTTTCATGCTCTTGGTTCCATGCACGGTGCCAGGGGTTTTCATGCTCAGGGTGTCATGCTCGTTGCCAGGTGTTTCATGCACTGGGTGTCATGCTCGTTGCCAGGGGTTTCATGCACTGGGTGTCATGCTCGTTGCTAGGGGGTAGTGCTAGTTGCTAAGGCTGTGCTCCCAGTGCCACATATGTCCCCAGTGCCAGATATTCCCCCACGGTGCCAGATACTCACATGCCCCCAGTGCCAAATATAGCACCCCCCATGTGTCAGGTACACATATACCCCACCCCCCCAGTGCTTCATATGCCCCCAGTGCCAGATATTCCCCCACAGTGCCAAATATAGCCCCCCCATGTGCCAGGTACACATATACCCCCCCAGTGCCACATATGCCCCCAGTGCCAGATATTCCCCCACAGTGCCAAATATAGCCCCCCCCATATGTGCCAGGTACACATACACCCCCCTCAGTGCCACATATGCTCCCTCAGTGCCCCCCCCTGCTGCTGTGTTGGAGGGACACGGAGGGCACAGCGCGCGCCTCTCCTGTGTCCCTCCTGCGTCTCCGGCGGGTCTAATGAAGGAAGTGACGGTTCATGAGCCAATCAGAGCACATGAACGGCACTTCCTTTATAAGACCCGCCGGAGCCGCAGGAGGGACACGGGAGAGGCGCGCGCTGTGCCCTCCGTGTCCCTCCTTACAGCAGGGAGGGTTAGCGACAACAGATTGACATGAGGACGCTCGTCCGCATGTCAATCTGCTCTAAATCAGCGAGGACTGCGGGGGCAGTAGTTACGCCACTGCCTTCTGCTTTCTTGTTTCCTTTGTCTGTCACTCTCCTCATGAGTCCATATCGTCATCCTAGGTATCCCTTACTCCCTATATGCTCTACTTTGTGTCTGATCAACTTAACCTTTCTCTCCTTTACTTACCCCCTACACCTCTCACTCCCTGTGCCTCACTCCCTCCCCATCTCACCCCCTGCACCTCTCACTCCCTCCCCATCTAACCCCCTGCACGTCTCACTTCCTCCCCATCTCACCCCTTGCACTTCTCACTCCCCCACCCCTGCACCTCACTCCCCCATCTCACCCCCTGCACCTCTCACTCCTCCATCTCACCCCCTGCTCCTTTCACTCCCCCAACTCACCCCCTGCACCACTCACTCCCTCCCCATCTCACCCCCTGCTTCAGTGGCTGTGGCCTGGAGCATCAGGTCCCTGCTGCAGTAGAACGCTGACAGCGGCCACCAGACAGTACTGGCTCACGGATCGGCTGCTATTGAAAACAAGCAAGGCACTTTGAATCTGGCGCTGATTGTGCGCCATTCATGGCTCCTGGACCACCAGCTAATGAGAAGCTGCCACTTGGCAGCTTCTCATTGGCTGGTGGTCCGGGAGCCGTGATTGGCTCACGCCAGATTTTTAAAAAGCCACCCCTTCTTTTGATTGGTGTTGCAGCCGGTCCGAGAGCTGGGATTGGCTGGCGGCCGCTGACACCTTTATTATGGAGCAGGGACCTGATGCTGTGGCCGGGTGGAGGCGAAACTGGTTCTGCCTGCAATTATTGGTGACAGAACACAGTTCCGCCCAGTTCCAAGCCCACTTTAACCACTGCTTATGACGACACAGATATTGTAAACAGAAGCCAGATGCACACTGCCTAAAGATTAATACAGAAGTAACATATGAAAGAGCATGACAGGAGTAGAATGAAACAGTAGATGCAGATATGATGCTCATCCTTCATCCTGAACAGGTTATTTACTATACAGAAAATAAACACTGTGAGTCACTTGTAGAGTTGATACCCCACTATCAATTAGCATCATTTCCAGTGTACTTTAAAACTTGCTATTCAATAAATCTACCATGCCCATGTTGAGCTTTGTCTCTTGTGTTTTACATTTTATAGTACACATTATAGACCAGTATTAATGTTTTAGGTACCTGGAACAGAAAAACTACAAAAATGTTAAATGCATTAAATTCTATAACATGATAGCTTCAATGAGTTAATAGACTGTGCTGTGTAGGATTACAAAGTATTTAGCTAAAGGAGGCACACTCATAGAAAAAAACATACATAACAACATAAAGATAGATATATAAACAAGTCTAAACATCATCTGGTTATGATTACTACATTACTGAGTACAGACTCAAAAGGAAATGTGATCAAAGTATTCAAATAGTTGACATAGGTAAACCAAATAATTTGGATTTCATATGAATAATTGTTGTGGAAACAATAAATACAAAGGCTAGCATTACAGATAATCATATACTTAACTTTATTCTTTTTGCAACTTAATGCTCCTTTAATTGCTAGAAGTTTTAAGAACTAACAAGCTGTACTACAATAATGTTTACTGAACTGATCAATCACAAATTATTTAATCTCATTTTTTTGACCTGTGTTATAAAAATTCTTTTTACCTAAAGCCAAAGGGTAGGTCGTAGAAGACGTACCAAGTCTACACATTTTCCAGACAGACGTATATTGGTCATAAACCCCAGACTGTGCCATGCAGCTGTATCACGTGGTATTTGTACACTTCAGCTGGCAAAGGTAGCCTGGCACAAGAGACTGAAACCACTGAATACAGACGTCACGAGCAAAAGAGCAGCTCTCTGCTGTAAACTACCCGAGCAAATGTTAGGATGTTTATATAAGCTTAAACATACACATAAAAAGAAGACAAACTCGTTATTTTTGCACAGAAGTGAATTCCAAGAGTAGCACTCAACCTGGCAACATACATAGTAAAATCAGGCTAGCAGAATAAATCACCAAATAAACACATATAAACACATTTCTACAATATACCCCAAAATAAAAGTATCTGGCTTTTACAGAATCCCGAAATATGGAATTAGAAGATATACAATATATATATATATATATATATATATATATATATATATAAGATCCATACATATCTTACAAAATATTAAACCTAATAACAAGGAAACTCATTGGCTCATTTGTGGACTAATTTACTTTCAACCAGTAATTGTGTATCTTGTGACCCTTAGGATGCAGGTACTGTACAGAAAATTAGATTATATCCCCAGTGGCGCCAAGAGGGGGGGTACTCTTTACCCAGACTTGGGCTTGTTGGAGGGTCACAGGTCCCGCTGCCCCACCAAGCAGCCAGCGAGAGAACAGTGAGTGCTGTAGCAACAGCTTCTCTCCCCTGCCCAGCATACATGCTGCAGTGTGCTGTGCTGGGAGAGAGGCAGCTGCAGAAGCTGTTGCTCCTCTCTCTCCCTGGCAGCGTTACGTACAGGAAGCAGGGTGATCAATCGCATCTGCCTGCCACTGACGCTCATCAGCCTCCGTGCACCCCCAAACACCCCCCCCCCCTGCATTCGACCGTTAATATTTTTTCATATGTACTAAGAAGTGGGGCTGGGCACACACCCCTGAATTGGCCATGCCCCTTCCAAGTACTGTACCTGGGCTAGCAGGCGGTGGGGGGAAAACAGGGGTGGGGTGGAGGTATTTTCTGGGCGGCTGTATGACATCACATGCTGCTGCTTCGATCAAAAAATGACAGCAGACCTCCTGCATACGTAGCCTAGCTGCAGGTGGTCATGCACAGTTGCTGCTGTAAGAGGTGCGGCGGTGCGTGTGGTGGTGCCTGCTGCCGTGCAGGTGTAGTTTTGGTACTCAACAGGCGCCGCAACCTCTCACCTTCAGGTACCGGAACCTTCAACGGACCTGGCAACCTTCAGTCGGATCCGGACACGATGACCTAGGAGGAAGGAGATTGCTGAGTGCCGTCCTCCTGACTGTGGACCGAAACGCCCTCCGGAACCGAGGAAAATGTGCTTTCGGGCTAGGTGAGGGTCATCCGAGGCGTACGCCTCAGATCCCGAATTTCACCTATTGGCACTCTCGCACCAGGTGGAAACTCTACCTTGCACCGGCGTGCAAGGCTCACCGCTCGCCCTGAAGGAATGGAGACAGATAGGGATGAACACAGAAGGAACACACAGACCGATGTTACTCACCATCCTACGTCTTGTACTCCGATCTTCTCCCCTTACAGGTCCCTGTAAGGAGGCAAAGAGAGAAACAGCCGTGCAGGGCCTAACTCTAACCTAGTGTGCATCCGCTACACTAGCTACATAACAAAGCCCTCAAACTGGCTCAAGTGTGGGTGGTGCAACACAAACTATGCACAAACTCTAACAAACAGACACTTTGCCCTGCACGGTAAAAACATACATCACAATATCGGATTACAAGATCCCACGGTGCTGTCCCTTTAAATCCCTACCTACCGCTAGAAGGGGGTGGGCGCCACACAGCCTACCCACCTCCTGTACCTTCCCTTATGTGGGGCTCAGGCCAAGCGAGCCTGCCTACCTAAACACCCTGGGGTGGACTGGACCTAGTGCCCAGTACCACCTGTATTCACCTTTGGGGGAAACCGCTTATCTACTGGGCCTAACGCCCCCTAACTGCACACAGGCCGGAGGCCTGACTTTATCCCTCGGGCCTAGCGCCCGACTAACTCGTCGCCCGTTGTGTGACCTGGGCCTAATGCCCTGGGTCACCTTGTATCCCTAGCGGCCGCCAACTGAACTAGGGCCTAATGCCCTCTAATGTCCCCCAGGCCTATTGCCTGCGCTTGCCCTCGGGCCTAATGCCCGCCTATCTTGTCCCACAGGCCTGTGGCCTGACTATTCCTATGGGCCTAGTGCCCAAACTGTGCCCCCAGGCCTAGTGCCTGCCTATCAGGGCCACGGGCCGGGTGGGGGGCCCCGACTACACGTGGCCACGGGCCTGGAGGGCCCGACTAAATGCCCCCACGGGCCAGGAGGCCCGACTAAATGCCCACAGGCCGGAAGGGCCTGACTGTGCCCACGGGCCTAATGCCCGAACACCCGGTGGTCTAGGGAGGAGAGGGGGGAGGGCACCTTAGAAGGGCCTACCTGCGGTGGAGAAGGCTGCAGTGGGGAACTGCACAGCTCAATTGCTTCCCACCACTGCAGCGCTTCTCGGCCTGGATGAGCTCTTCTGCCGCTGGCCCGTCCTGGCCAGCGGCGCCGCCGTCTCCTCTCCGTGTCCAGCCGCCGCTGGACATCTTCTTTCCAGAGCCTGGAGTCTTCTGGCCTCTTCCGCGGCCACTGGAGCTTCTTCCGCGACGTCTTCCTCCTCCTCGCGCCACTCCGAACTTCGCCGCTCTTCGGCGCGGCTTCTTCTCTCTTCGGCTCCCGCCCGGCGTCTGACGTCAGACGCCGGGGGCGGGGCCTATGACGCGGCGAGCGCCGATTGGCTCGCCACGCCCGCCTCTGATTGGCCGGCGCCCCGCGAGCCGCGATTGGCTCGCGGACGGCGCCGGATTCAAAAAGCCGCGGGCGGCGCTTCTGATTGGCGGCCAGAACGGCACCAAGTTTAAAGCGCCGCCACCGCGCCGCTACCCGTCGCCGCTGACAGCCTGGTGCAGGGAAACATCCGATCCCTGCACCAGACACACGCCGCCGCACACCCAGCGCTGGGGACAGACAAGCTGCCCCAGTGCTGTCCACAGCCAGGGACAGCACCTCGGTTGTGCCCACAGAGCACATCTCTACATTTCCCCCCCCTTTTTCCTTTGTACTCCCTACAAAGTTCCTCACGATGTCCCTTGTCCACGGGTCAGGGAATTCCAAGGTCCCTCCGGCGAGGTTGTGTGCGAGGGTCCAGCCCGGACAGACCGTGACCCCACATCCTTCCACCTCCAGCTCCGGGTTCCTCTTACCTCCTGACCTCCATCGGCGGATCCTCTGAGGGAGTGGCATCTCCTCACGGTCGCTCGACATGGGCCACCAAGGGGAATCTTCCTCCACGGGGACAACAGTCACCCACCCCTGACCTTCCATATCGTCTGGGACATCGTCCCTGTCTTCAGGGTGTGGTACCGACCACCACCCAACAGTGGAATCCTCCGGGGCATCCGTGTCCTCCCGGGCAACAGCCACCATATGTCGCATTTCCTCGTGGGGCATCTCCAAAGGTCCTATGTCTTCCTCTGGAACGGGTCCTCCCACGGCATCACGATCCTGTCCCCGTACGTCCGTCCATTTCGGCACTTCCGGCAGGTATTCTTGCTCCAGGACTATCTCCTCCTCTTCACAGAGGGCATTCAACTGGGAGCACGACTCCACCCGATCCTGCCAGTCGCTCTCGTCGGCGCTTCCGATGCCCGAGTCGTCCTCCATCTGCTCTTGGAGGGATTCGTCGGCGGACATCTCACCGTAGTCCGAGTCCTCCTCCACCGATACCTGGACTGGGGTATTATTTTCCTCCTCAGCGTACTTAGTCCCTTCCGCTGGCATCCCTGCTTCCTCAGCGTACTCCTTCGCTTCCGCTGGCATCTTTACTTCCTCAGCGTACTCCTCTTCCGCTGGCATCTCTAGGTACCCAGGACACACCTGCTCCGCACGTCCTGGTCGTGGACGGTTCCATCGCGGGGAGATTCCGGACGTCTCCGTCACTGGGTCTTCACGCTTTTCTTCGCAGCGTGGTCTCTTCACCTCCCAGTCGTCCACCTCCGCCTTATGCGGGAAAGGATTCTGCCTTACTAGGGTCACTTTCTTGGGACAGAGTAGGTCCGTGGCATCTTCCCAGGGGCACTCACTGGCCGCATGTCCTGGTCGCCGACACTTCCAACAAGGGAGGGCCACTGCCACCTTCTCCAAGACGGGTTCCTTGTCCACCTCCTTCACTGGGGAATCTTCACCCGTTGGTTCCGGCTCAGAGGAAATGGGCACCTGCGAACTACCTTCAAGCAGGGTCTTCTGCTCCATTTCCCTGGTTTCCTCCTCCCATCTCTGGGCACGACCATCCGCAATCATCCAGTCCTCATTCCACGGACAAGCGGGAAGCGCATGTCCTCTCGCCTCACAGAGCGCACAAACGGGCTCTGCAGCCACCCGGTCCCAAAGTTGCTGACGAGACTCCGTCAGCTGCTTCACCGTGGCTTTGTAGTCTGTCCTGCCTTCCGTCCATGGACACTCCAGGAGCCGATGTCGGGGATCTCCACAGTTTTCACACCAGGAATCAACCTCGTCTTGGCTCAACTCTTCATCCCAGGGACAACTGTTATGCTCATGCCCGTAATTTCCGCAGAGCAAACACCAGGACTCTTTCTTTGCTTGGCCCTTCTGACGTCTTCGGTCCGCTTCCTGGACCACCTTCTTTGGGGACGTCTCTCGCCCAGTACACTCGTCAGCAAAGTGCCTCGTTAGCCAACATTTCTTGCAGGGCGTCACAGCGGCCTTCTTGCGCCCCTTCTCCCGGCGCTCTTCCTTTTCACGCTGGACCGACCGCTGTACCATCTTCAGGAGGTCTGCCCCAGACACCGTCACCCAGTCGCTCTGGTCCGCACACGTCCGGGGGTGGGTCTGTTCCGGAGCCGTCCGCAGGGAGGTCTTCTTGGGGACGTTCCACATCGTGTCCGCGGTCTTTGATCCTGCCGACTACGCCAAAATGTAAGAGGTGCGTGTGGTGGTGCCTGCTGCCGTGCAGGTGTAGTTTCGGTACTCACCAGGCGCCGCTCCCCCTCACCTTCAGGTACCGGAACCTTCAACGGACCTGGCAATCTTCAGTCGGGTCCGGACACGATGACCTAGGAGGAAGGAGATTGCTGAGTGCCGTCCTCCTGACTGTGGACCGAAACGCCCTCCGGAACCGAGGAAAATGTGCTTTCGGGCTAGGTGAGGGTCATCCGAGGCGTACGCCTCAGAGCCCGAATTTCACCTATTGGCACTCTCGCACCAGGTGGAAACTCTACCTTGCACCGGCGTGCAAGGCTCACCGCTCACCCTGAAGGAAGGGAGACAGATAGGGACGAACACAGAAGGAACACACAGACCGATGTTACTCACCGTCCTACGTCTTCTACTCCGATCTTCTCCCCTTACAGGTCCCTGTAAGGAGGCAAAGAGAGAAACAGCCGTGCAGGGCCTAACTCTAACCTAGTGTGCATCCGCTACACTAGCTACATAACAAAGCCCTCAAACTGGCTCAAGTGTGGGTGGTGCAACACAAACTATGCACAAATTCTAACAAACAGACACTTTGCCCTGCACGGTAACAACATACATCACAATATCGGATTACAAGATCCCACGGTGCTGTCCCTTTAAATCCCTACCTACCGCTAGAAGGGGGTGGGCGCCACACAGCTTACCCACCTCATGTACCTTCCCTTATGTGGGGCTCAGGCCAAGCGAGCCTGCCTACCTAAACACCCTGGGGTGGACCGGACCTAGTGCCCAGTACCACCTGTATTCACCTTTGGGGGAAACCGCTTATCTACTGGGCCTAACGCCCCCTAACTGCACACAGGCCGGAGGCCTGACTTTATCCCTCGGGCCTAGCGCTCGACTAACTCGTCGCCCGTTGTGTGACCTGGGCCTAATGCCCTGGGTCACCTTGTAACCCTAGCGGCCGCCAACTGAACTAGGGCCTAATGCCCTCTAATGTCCCCCAGGCCTATTGCCTGCGCTTGCCCTCGGGCCTAATGCCCGCCTATCTTGTCCCACAGGCCTGTGGCCTGACTATTCCTATGGGCCTAGTGCCCAAACTGTGCCCCCAGGCCTAGTGCCTGCCTATCAGGGCCACGGGCCAGGGGGGGGCGCCGACTACACGTGGCCACGGGCCTGGAGGGCCCGACTAAATGACCCCACGGGCCAGGAGGCCCGACTAAATACCCACAGGCCGGAAGGGCCTGACTGTGCCCACGGGCCTAATGCCCGAACACCCGGTGGTCTAGGGAGGAGAGGGGGGGGGCACCTTAGAAGGGCCTACCTGCGGTGGAGAAGGCTGCAGTGGGGAACTGCACAGCTCAATTGCTTCCCACCACTGCAGCGCTTCTCGGCCTGGATGAGCTCTTCTGCCGCTGGCCCGTCCTGGTCAGCGGCGCCGCCGTCTCCTCTCCGTGTCCAGCCGCCGCTGGACATCTTCTTTCCGGAGCCTGGAGTCTTCTGGCCTCTTCCGCGGCCACTGGAGCTTCTTCCGCGACGTCTTCCTCCTCCTCGCGCCACTCCGAACTTCGCCGCTCTTCGGCGCGGCTTCTTCTCTCTTCGGCTCCCGCACGGCGTTTGACGTCAGACGCTGGGGGCGGGGCCGATTGGCTCGCCGCGCCTGCCTCTGATTGGCCGGCGCCCCGCGAGCCGCGATTGGCTCGCGGACGGCGCCGGATTCGAAAAGCCGCGGGTGGCGCTTCTGATTGGCGGCCAGAACGGCGCCAAGTTTAAAGCGCCGCCGCCGCGCCACTACCCGCCGCCGCCGACAGCCTGGTGCAGGGAAACATCCGATCCCTGCACCAGACACCCGCCGCCGCACAACCAGCACTGGGGACAGACAAGCTGCCCCAGTGCTGTCCACAGCCAGGGACAGCACCTCGGATGTGCCCACAGGGCACATCTCTACACTGCGACTGCAATTAAATAGCAGTCGCAGCTGGTGGGCAGGCCATTTTGTATGCTGGGTGGCCTTGTCTTGTGATGGGTGGCCCCCAGCATGCTAAAACATGGACTGCATTCCATATTGAAAACCCCCTAACTTTCCATATAAGAGATACAGGGAGAGATGTACTAAGCCTTGGGGAATGATATAGTGTAGAGCGGTAAATCAGCTCTTAATTCCATGTTACAATCTATGTTTGAAAATAGCAGGAGCTGATTGCTTGGTAGTTTATCTCTGTTTTCTTTATCACTCTCCAAAGCTTAGTACACTTATCTCAAAGTACTGTACCTTAGCTGTATACCTATTTCCTGTGAACTGTTATTACATGCTTCAGTTACTATACTTCATCAGTCTAGCACAAGTCCAGTAAAAACTCCAGGAATGTCCTCCATTTCATCTGGAAGTCTCACTTTACAGTTTCTGTGGTTTCCTTTTCTTCTCACTTTTTCCCTAAATTTAGGGTACCATTCAACTCTCTGCTTTTAACCTTAAGCCTTGAAGCAAGGTATTGGCTACTGGCAAATTTCTGTTATGTTCTGCCTTCCACTCAGGGGCATAGCCTGAACTTTGATCATTGCTACACTCAGCCAATATTTTGTGTCAATCAGCTACATTGGCTACTTTTAAAACCAAGACCTTTCTGAATACCAATTAACAGCCTGGATTGGCTAACAGCCTTTGTAAGGATATCCACACGTTCCTGGCTTGTTATTAACCCTGATCTTTCTCCCTCAACATTATTTTATATTCATATTGACATTTGTTCTTTTATAATTTTTCATGAATTTAATGTGGATGTTGAGATGAAACGTTTTTTAATATATGCATATTAAATGTGCTTTATATAATTTTAGCTTCCCGGCTTTTCTAACATTTGCATATTATTTAATTGATGGGTGGTTTCTGACCTCATAAGCGCTACTATTTTTCCATTCCATGTATTTTTCTTTTGATAAGATTACAGCACAGTCCCTTTATAGCGGCGCATGTGGGATCATTACCACTCTTCAATCCTATCCGAAAGGGATAATTTTAATTGATAGACATAGGCGCTTCATAATTTTTTAGATTTATCCTCCTAGAACAGACTGTCTTATTGCTAAGACCCTCAAGGGTCCCAAGAATTCTTATCAAATTCCTGCTCTCATCGACTTGGGAGCCACCGGCAACTTGATCTCTTCATCATTGGTTAATTTTTTAGAATGACCTCTTAAGAAACTTCAGCAACATGTTGTGCTCACCGCGGTCAATGGAACCCGGATCCCTGAAGGGACTATTACACATGTTAACGAGTCTACGCCTCTTTCTGTAGGTACCTCTCATTATGAACAGCTGTCTTTTTTTTTTGTTGCCCTGCCTTATGAGAAATACCATGTCATCTTAGGTTCACCATTGCTTTGTCTCCACAACCCACACATTGATTGGAGCACCTCCAAAGTTGTAGCATGGGCTCCTTTATGTCAGCGAAATTGTGTCCTGTACGAATGTATGTGTTGTGAAACCTTTTCTTCTTCTACTCTACCTGCAGAGTATCAAGATTTCTGGCCTTGGGACTGTCCTATTTACTTGAACCCTGGGACAACACCTACAGTACCAGGAGTCAATCCTACCCGCGGTCCATCCCCGAGACTCAAGCCATGACTGATATGTCCAAGAGAACTTAAAAAAAAGGTTAATTTGGCCATCTATGTCACCTGCCGGAGTGGGTTTCTTTTTTGTCAAGAAGAAAGATGGCAGGTTACGCCCCTGTATATATTACCGCAACTTGAATGACATTACTCTTTAAAATAGATATCCACTACCATTGATCACAGAGCTCTATGACAGGGTCAGGGGGGCTAAAATATTCACAAAACTTGATCTGAGAGGAGCATATAATTTAATCTGGATCCGTGAAGGTGATGAATGGAAGACCGCTATCAATATGAGAGATAGCCACTACGAATACCTAGTCATGCCTTTCAGCCTATGTAATGCTCCAGCAGTCTACCAGAATTTTGTCAACAAGATCTTCCATGATGTTCTTTATCGTTATGTGGTAGTGTATTTAGACAACATTTTGGCCTTCTCACAGGATCTCTAAGGTCATCTGTTGCAAGTCAGAGAGGTAACCCAACAGTTAAATATGAACAAGCTCTACGGTAAGTTGTCCAAATGCACTTTGAGGTCACAGTATACCTTTTCTTGGATATATAATTTCTGGTTCTGAATGCCATATGGATCCAAAGAAGTTATCAGCTATTCAGGAGTGGGCCGTCCCTTATTTCTTGAAGGCTATACAATGTTTCCTTCGCTCTGCCAATTACTACTGGAAATTTATTGGGAACTTCTCCAAAGTTACGGCTCCAATTATCGTCGTGACTAAGAATGCCCCCCCCCCCCGGGCAGCCACCCAGGAAGATCCCACCTTACGAGTAGAGTGGGCTTTAACAGACGTAGGACACGGCAATCCTGCTGTAGAATATGCATGCTAGATAGTGAGCCTGATCCAGCGAGAGATCGTCTGCTTAGAAGCAGGACACCCAATTTTCTTGGGATCCTACAGGACAAACAGAGAGTCAGATTTTTCTGTGACGAGCAGTCCCCCTCACATAGATTTTTGGAGCCCTTACAACATCTAAGGACTTTGATGAGATTAAGGAGTCAGTCGCAACTGGCAACACAATAGGTTGGTTGATATGAAATGCCAACACAACCTTCGGAAGAAACTGCTAACGTGTCCGGAGCTCAGCTCTATCTTCATGGAAGATCAAGTATTGGCTTTTACAGGACAAAGCCCCCAACTCCGACACATGTCTAGCAGAAGCTAAGGCCAACAAAGTGACAGCCTTCCACGTGAGAAACTTGACCTCAACCTCCTGTAGAGGCTCAAACCAGTCCGACTGGAGGAACTGCAACACCACGTTAAGATCCCAGGGCGCCGTAGGCAGTACAAAGGGAAGTTGTATGTGCAGAACTTCCTTCAAAAAAGTCTGAACCTCAGGGAGGACAGCCAATTGTTTCTGAAAGAAAATGGATAGGGCCGAAATTTGGACCTTTACGGATCCTATCCTAAGGCCCATAGCCACGCCTGCTTGCAGGAAGAGGAGAAACCGTCCCAGTTGAAACTCCACCGTAGGAAACTTCTTGGACTCACACCAAGATACATATTTTTTCCAAATACAATGATAATGTTAAGCCGTTACTTCTTTCTTAGCCTGTATCAGGGTAGGAATAACCTTGTTCGGAATATCCCTCCAAGCTAGTATCTGGCGTTCAACCTCCATGCCGTCAAACGTAGCCGTGGTAAGTCTTGATAGGCGAACGGCCCCTGCTGCAGTATGTCCTCCCGAAGAGGAAGAGGCCTCGGCTCTTCTAGCAGTAGATCCCGAAGATCCGCGTACCAAGACCTTCTTGGCCAGTCCGGAGCAATGAGGATTGCTTGAACCCTTGTTTTCCTTACGAGCTTTAGCACTCTTGGAATGAGTGGGAGTGGTGGAAACACCTACAACAACTGGAATACCAACGGAGTCACTAGGGCGTCCACTGCCACTGCTTACGGGTCCCTCAACCTGGAACAATATCGCCGAAGCTTCTTGTTGAGACAAGAGGCCATCATGTCTATTTGGGGTACACCCCAAAGATCTGTTACCTCCATGAACACCACCTTATGGAGACCCCACTCCCCTGGATGGAGATTGTGTATGCTGAGGAAGTCTGCTTCCCATTTGTCTACTCCCGGAATGAAGATTGCTGACAGCGCGAACGCGTGTTTTTCTGCCCAGAGGATGATTCTTGTTACCTCTGACATTGCAGCTCTGCTCTTCGTTCTGCCCTGTCGGTTTATGTAAGCCACTGTCGTTACCTTGTCGAACTGCCCTTGATTGGCCCGATTTCTCAGAAGATGGACCGCTTGGAGAAGACCGTTGTAGACGGCTCTTAGTTACAGAATGTTTATCAGTAGGCCGGCTTCCAGACTTGACCACCTTCCTTGGAAGGTTTTCCCTTGAGTGACTGCGCCCCAGCCCCGGAGACTTGCATCCGTAGTTAGAAGGATCCAGTCCTGAATACCGAACCTGCGGCCCTCCAGAAGGTGAGGTAATTGTAGCCACCAGAGGAGTAAAATCCTGGTCTTTGGCAACAGACGCATTCTCTGGTGCATGTGTAGATGAGATCCGAACCACTTGTCCAGGAGATCCAGCTGGAAGGACCGAGCATGAAACCTCCCGTACTGTAGAGCCTCGTAAGAGGCAACCATCTTCCCCAGAAGGAGAATGCACTGATGAACCGACACCCGGGCTGGCTTCATGACATCCCGGACCATTGTTTGTATCACCAACGCTTTTTCCTGTGGAAGAAACACCCTCTGCACTTCCATGTCGAGGATCATTCCCAGAAAGGACAACCTCCTGGTTGGTTCCAAATGTGATTTTGGAAGATTCAGGATCCAACCATGTTTCCTCAGTAGATGGGTCGTGAGAACAATGGACTGTAACAGCTTCTCCTTGGACAATGTCTTCATCAGTAGATCGTCCAGATATGGAATTATGTTCACCCCCTGTCTGCGAAGGAGAACCATAATTTCCGCCATCACCTTGGTGAATACCTTTGGTGCTGTGGAGAGGATGAATGGCAGGGCCTGGAATTGAAAATGACAGTCCAACAGTGCGTATCGGAGATAAGCTTGATGCGGCGGCCAAATCGGAATGTGGAAGTATGCATCCTTGATATCCAGGGATACCAGGAATTCCCCCTCCTCCAGACCTGATATCCCCACCCTTAGAGACTCCATTTTGAACTTGAACTCCCTCAGGAAGGGGTTTACCGATTTTAAGTTCAGAATGAGTCTGACCGAACCATCCGGTTTTGGTACCACAAAAAGGTTCGAATAGTAACCTCTGTTTTGCACATGGGGTGGAACTGGTACAATAACCTGTGCCTCCACCAACTTTTGGATGGCTCCCTGTAGGATAGCCCTTTCTGCCAGCAAAGCTGGCAAGCCTAATTTGAAGAATCGGTGAGGAGGGAGATCTTGAAACTCCAGCCTGTACCCCTCGGACACAATATCTTGCACCCAGGGATCCACGCCGGACGACACCCAGACGTGACTGAAATGCCTGAGTCTCGCCCCCACCAGCCCCACCTCCAGGCTGCACGGTCTACTGTCATGCTGAGGACTTTGGCATACTTGAAGTAGGTTTCTGTTCCTAGGAACCCGCAGCAGCAGGTTTCTTGGATTTTGGCCAACCTCCTCTAAAGAAGGTGTTGGACGGCTTGGTCTTTCTTACTTTGGCAGTCCGAAAAGGGCTGTGATGCAGCTGAAGAAAAGGGTTTCTTTGTAACAGGTGCAGCTGAGGGAATAAAAGGAGAATTACCCGCTGTAGCCGTGGAAATCCACGCATCCAGCGCATCCCCAAAGAGAGCAGGACCTGTGCAGAGTAGGGTCTCCACACCTCTCCTGGTTTCCACGTCGGCAGACCACTGACGCAGCCAAAGTACCCTACAAGCTCAGACAGACATGGAAGATATCCCTGCAGCCATGGAACCCAGGTTCCACTATAAGTCCTGCAGAATCCTGAATGTTACGTAAAAACAATTCAACATCACTTTTATCCATTGTATCCAAATCCTCAAGTAATGTGCCTGACCATTTTACTATAGCTTTGGAAATCCATGCACAGGCAATAGTGGGACATAGTTTCGCCCCTGAAGCCGTGTATATGGATTTGATCGTAGTATCAATTTTGCGATCAGTCGGATCCTTTAAGGCGGTAGAGCCTGGAAAAGGTAAAACCACCTTTATTGAGAGTCTGGATACAGACGCTTCCACTATGGGTGGGTTTTCCCATTTATTCCTATCCTCCTCAGGGAAGGGGAAAGCAACCAGAACCCTTCTAGGGAGCTGGAATTTTTTTCTCTGGGTTTTCCCATGCTTTCTCAAATATAGCATTTAATTCTTTGGACGCAGGGAAGGTTAGCGAGGTTTTCTTATTGTCAGTGAAGTAAGCCTCCTCAACCTGCTCAGGTGTGGTATCAGCAATATTCAACACATCTCTAATAGCCTCTATCATCAACTGCACCCCTTTTGCAAGAGATGCGGCCCCCTCAGCACATCCCCATCACCGTCTGCCGTGTCAGAATCGGTATCCGTGTCATCTTGCATAATCTGGGCAAGAGCACGTTTGTGGGAACCTACAGTGGGGGGCCCTGAGGTAACAGAACCGGACCAAACTGCCATAGAGTTCTGTAAAACCTGAGTTGCAGATTCATTCTGTGCAACCCTAGTAGAAATCTGAGAAATCATAGATTTAATAGAGGATAACCACTCAGGCTCCCTTGCTGGTATCTGCGCCAAGACAGTGCAATCCTGATTACATGGAATGGGATCATCCTGAGAGGACATATCCTCTGCAGCATATGACACAGAGTCCCTGGACATAGCTTAATGGAGACCACAGACACTCCACACACACGCACACACACATACACACACACACATACACACACACACACACACACGGGAGGACAGACAGAGTTTCACCCCCAAAAATGGCAAGACACGGAGATTGGAGCCAACCCACACACAGTGCTTTCAAGGTATAGGGAGACCCCCAACCAGTGCTGACTGTGCACCTTAATAGGTTTACACAGCCTCCCCCCCCCCCCCCTTCTACAACTCCCTGGTACCGTAAGAGATAGCTGAAGTTGAATTGGAGGGACAGCTCTCACTGACAGCGCTTCTGCAGGCAGGAAAATGGCGCTGAACGCTGCTGGGTCCGCTCTTAGGAGAAGCTCCGCCCCCTTAATGGTGCTGTCTTCCCGCTCTTCTGGAGATTATACTGGCCTGAGGAATTTTGCTGGCAGCGATCCTGGGACCCTGACAGGCTTGAAGGTCAGTGTAGGATGTAGGCGCTGGCTCAGGGCACCCCTCACAGCACCGCACTTTGTACCGTTGAGCCCTGGAGCGCAGTTAGTACTGCGCTCCATACCCTGTTGCCACCATCTTCACACCGGCTCCCTGCTTGCTATGGGGGCCGGTGACTGACTCGCCACTGATCTTCTGGCTCTGTAAGGGGGTGGCGGTATGCTGCCTGGGTGAGTAATCCCCTGTGGTGGGGAATGTTCGATCCCCTCAGGAGCTCAGTATCCTGTCAGCGGAGATAGTGGCTCAGACCCTGCAGGGCGGACACTACTCCCCCCCTTAGTCCCACGAAGCAGGGAGGATGTTGCCAGCAGCCTCCCTGTAAAATAATAAACTCTAAAAAACAACTTTACTAGAGAAACTCTGGAGAGCTCCCCTAGCTGTGACCGGCTCCTCCGGGCACATTTTCTAAACTGAGTCTGGTAGGAGGGGCATAGAGGGAGGAGCCAGCCCACACTCTCAAACTCTTAAAGTGACAATGGCTCCTACTGGACCTGCCTATACCCCGTGGTACTAATGTGGACCCCAGCATCCTCTAGGACGTAAGAGAAAATGCTATAGCTTAGAAATGTCTACCTTTCTATTCAAGGGCAGATAGCTCAATGAAGATTGTCTGACTGCAATGCCACAGGCAGTGGGTTAGAATCCCGTGTATGACAGCATCTTGAAATGTAATAAAGGACAGTGTGACAAAATAACAAAGAAATCTCAAGTTGAGTTCATGAATGTTTAATAGGTGTTAGCGACAGAAGGGGTCAGGGTAGGAGACATGTGGTCATGAGATGCTGGGCTTCACAAAGGGGGGAAGCTGCAAGTGAAAGTAATTAAAACATATAATTGACAAGTGCTGCCAACAGCACCCCCTACCCTGCAGCACTATGTGCAGTGCCCCATTCTGTACACACCTAGTTACGGCCCTGCTGTAGGTGGTCCGTGCTTTGTGGTACATAAAGGGGCCTCTGCCAATCTAGTTATAAAAAAAAGCTAAGTATGCACTATTATTTAAAATCTATCTTTCTATTTTTATTTTTTTTGGTGCTAAATCTCAGTGTACTATACTATTATTTTTCTGTGACACTGTCAGTCAGACCGCAGTAATATCATACAAATATTGTGCGACACTTCATAAAATTAAACTGCAGTACTCGATTACTATTTCTGACTCATATACGTATTGTGTGACGCTGTGGGTGAAGCTGGTATCACAGTAATACATTTCATTTTGTACTCATACACATATTATGCAACACTATTGGTGAACTGAAACTGCAGTGTTCGATTACTATTTCTGACTGATACATGTATTGTATGGCACAGTGGGTGAAGGTGGTACCACAGTAATATTTTTTATTTCCTACTCACATAAGTGTTATAAATATGCATGTCAAATAGGCAAGTCAGACAGTTCGTTTTACTACTGGCAGGTAAAAAAGGCAATTTGGAGGCCCTTGCACAAACTGGCTTTGATTTACTTAAGTTGCCCACCAATCAGTGTGTACTCAGAAAGAGTTTTCAGTGCAGCCGGTAACCTTGTCAGCGATCGGCGTAAGAGGTTACTGCCACAAAATGTGGAGAAGATAATGTTCATCAAAATTAACTACCAATTCCACTAGTAAGATCTTTACCAGCAATTACATCCAAAAAATACAGAGGCACCTGTAATGGTGGATTGCAGCGGGGACAAATTAATATTGTGTGAAGAAGAGGATGTACGCACTGATGGGGATGATGAATCAGATGATGGTTTTGATGACATCATCTTACCTACATAGAGCCAGTTTGTGTATGCAGAGACTATTGGCAGCTTGTTTGTGGTAGCCAGGGCCGGATTAAGGGCCACATGGGCCTGGATCTGAAAATTTTAAAGGACCTATACTGAGAAGGGAAGGAGCTGTGACTAGTGCTGTGTGGGTGTGGCCAGAGCCATATGGGTGTGTACACCCTATACACTATGAGCCCTAATGTCTTCCTAAATACATAAATATGGAAAATATATACACACTTTTGTGAGAAAACTGAAAAAACAAACTATTTTAATACTTATGATTGTTTGGCAAGCTGTGCGCCTGGTCATCATCCTGCTGCTAGCATGATGGGCCTATTTTTATGTGGAGGCCTGGAGCTGGAGCTCCATCCGCCCCATTGTTAATCTGGACCTGGTGGTAGCCCAAACAAACCAATCACTTCAGCCACAAGTGGCAGTCCCTGTCACTTAAGCAGAGCTGGCCTTCGCTATAGGCAGGCTAGGCATTTGCCTAGGGCATCCAAGCATGTCTAGGGGCATCCAAGCATGTCCCTGCTGTAGCTCATATTGGGAGGGACAGTCTGCAAACTATCTGTTACTTTCTAAATGTATTTAATCAGTACTTGTTTACACTGCTGTCATTTGTCAAATAGAATGCACACTGTCCCTTGAACTCCCTCAGACATGCTTGAATGCCCCTGACTTGTGAGACCTTAGACAGCAGAAGCCCATTAACTGAAATTCCTGGACCTAGTGACATTTTCACTGACTGTATAAGGTTATTACTGGATGGCTCCTTATGATACCACATGTGTATTCTGGAAGACTGCTCCACATAAATCTGACATCACCTATACTGCTTGTGCACATGGGGGAGGGGGGGACCCTGCTATCCTGTGTCCCTTATCCCTGTGCAAATCCCAGGTGTCTGCAGGGATATAACATGGGCAGTGTTCTCCCCACACTTTATTTCTCAGTCAGTCCATGCCGTAAAATTCCCTTGCCATCCAGCACTGTAATGTGGTCAGTAAGTTGCGTTGCGCTATTTCTATATGAAACATCAGTGCAGCATGACTTTCAGATGCGTCAGACTGGAGAGCAGAGCATATTGCTCCGGCAGTATAAAATAAAGGGCATGCAGTTGCCGGGAGTAACAGACACCAGCAAACACACTGAACAGTGAAGAGAATAGACAGTTGCTACATGTTTGATACTGGTCTTTTTGTATAACCAGCAAGTATGGCAGTATCTGGACTTTGTCACCATCTGTGTTCAACCAGCAAGCTAAAATAAAGGATTAGGCTTGCAAAGGACGGCATACCCTGTGAGGTCACATCCCTTGTACGGGTGCCCCTTTAACAGGTGCGAGTGCAAGCACTCACCCATCCTGCCACCCCCATCTCACAAAACGCAGTCACAGATCTAGGGAGCTGCATAGGTGCACACACTGACTGCAAGCACACCAGCAAGCAAAAGTAAGTTTTATTTAAAAAAAGCTACTAGCATTACTAATGTGGAGCATATGTGTCAGGTGCATTACTGTGTGGAATTATGTGTATTATGGGCATTGCTAATGTGGGGCATATGCATAAGGTGTATTACTGTGAGGCATTATGTGTATTATGAGCATTACTAATGTGGGGCATATGTGTAAGGTGAATTGCTGTGTGGAATTATGTGTATTATGGGCATTACTAATGTGGGGCATATGTGTAAGGTGAATTGCTGTGTGGAATTATGTGTATTATGGGCATTACTAATGTGGGGCATACTGTATGCGTAAGGTGCATTGTGTGCAATTTTCATGTATTATGGGCATTACTAATGTGGGGCATATGTGTAAGGTGTATTACTGTGTGGAATTATGTGTATTATGGGCATTACTAATGTGGGGCATATGTGTAAGGTGAATTGCTGTGTGGAATTATGTGTATTATGGGCATAACTAATGTGGGGCATATGTGTAAGGTGTATTACTGTGTGGAATTATGTGTATTATGGGCTTTACTAATGTGGTTCATATGTGTAAGGTGCATTGTGTGCAATTTTCATGTATTATGGGCATTACTAATGTGGGGCATATGTGTAAGGTGTATTACTGTGTGGAATTATGTGTATTATGGGCATTACTAATGTGGGGCATATGTGTAAGGTGTACTACTGTGTGGAATTATGTGTATTATGGGCATTACTAATGTGGGGCATATGTGTAAGGTGTATTACTGTGTGGAATTATGTGTATTATGGGCATTACTAATGTGGGGCATATGTGTTTGGTGCACTACTGTGTGGAATTATGTGTATTATGGGCTTTACTAATGTGGGGCATATGTGTAAGGTGTATTAATGTGTGGAATTATGTTTATTATGGGCATTACTGTGGGGCATTATGCAGGGTTGAACTGGCCCACAGATGGGCTCAACTGCCTGAGTGTTGCTGGGTCAGATGCAGAACCAGCGGCGGTGCTAGGGGGCACCAGCTAAAATCTTGCCTAGGGCATCAAATTGGCTAGGGCTGTGCACTTAAGTGATTGGTTTCTTAAACTGTGTATGTCCTGTTTAATATATACAACCATAAGGATGGGTGGGAGAGCCCAAGGACAGTTCCATCTTGCTGGCTGTTTTTTTGGCATAGTTTATTAAACTGCCATCCCTGTCTGCCACTGCAGTGCCACTCCTAGATGTGCCATGTTGGAAGTTTAAGCGCCACCTTTGTGCTGCTCGCTGCTGTTGCTTAGCTTAGTCATCCAGCTACCTCGGTTCAACCTTTTGGCCAAAAGTGGATGAAAACAAAATTGTGAGGAGTTCAAAATTGACTGGAAATTAATATTATTGATGTTAATAATACTGTAGGAACAAAATCAGACCAAAATAGTGTAATTGTACCTGTTTTTATGATTTTTCTAAAAAATAAATACAAATACAAAACCAAAACACGAAGGAGATACAGATCCAAAACCAAACCACAAAACCAGAGAAAAGGGTTGGTGCACATCCCTAGTTTATATGTGCGGGCCAGCTCCCCCCTGCAGTCTTTGGTCGGCACTGACTGTAGCCATTTCAACACTTGCCTGTGGGTCACCACTAGGGAGGCCATTCCCGGGGCTGGCGGGATCCTGGGATTTAGACCCAAAATCTTCCGGGATTGGAAGCGTCAATCCCGGGGATTGCGGGATTTACCTGCCCTATTGTATTTTTAATGCCGGGCAACATTGAGCGCCCTCAGGATGCACAGATGTGGCCCAGCTCCCTCCTCCTGGCTCCCCCTGCAGTGTGTACTGTTCACATGATGTCAGAGGTCACGCTGCACAGTCTGATGCCAGCTGCCCAAACAGCCCGGACGTCATCTCGCAGCCAGGGACTTGCCATCTGCAGCCCTTGAACCCTCCCACCCATGATGGTGAGTCTGACGCCAGCCTCCCGCACTTCTTGGATCACACCTCGCTGCCCGTGAGCCCAGCTCCCACCCAAGATGGTGAGTATTTGTGTGGGCTGGGGTGGGCAGGTCTTCAACCCAATCTAGTGTACCCTGGGAATCCCGGGATTTACTTTTTTCAATCCTGATACCAGAGATTGAAAAAAAAAGGCCCGGGATTGGCCTCCCTAGTCACCACCCCTGTACCACACGTACTGTATCTCCTCCCAGGATTTGCTGCAGGTTTTACCAGTGCTGGAGCCTGTCCCCTCACTCAGACCATTACTCAATGAATGGGGTCCCCCAATCTCCGATTCTGACCAAAAAGTAATTGGAGTCAATAAATCAGGTTGCCTAACATGTTGGATTTCACCAACCAATTTGGGCTTTAGAGTGCTAGTGTATGGTAACAATCAGCTGATTTGCAGACCATTATTAGTATCTTGTTATTAAAATGGAAACTTTTATGATTGCAGATTTGATCTTTAGGTGAGAACAATCTGTGAATCACTGTAAAATATCAGCAATGAATAGGCGTATATTGGTGGATTGGTGGATCGTTAATTTTGGGGGGAAATGCAGCATCTTTTGATAATTTTTTGTGATTATTGAAGTATATGGGCCCTTTTATTTGCACTCTGTCCCCCTCAGACCTTAAGCCCCTACATAGCGTAAATATGTTTATATGGCCATTTCAACTTTGTTATTAGTCTATTTTCAGACACTCACAATTTTTACGGGCATCATCTATCCCCTAAGTAAACAGCAATGGTAAATTACTGTGATAAGGAGTATGTGATATTTGGAGATAGGGGTTTAAGCAACCAATGGTGTCATAATTAAAAAGATCAAAGGTGTGTGATTACCTCACAGGTTCCATCGAAAGAATATGGATATTCAATATAAAAATTTAACAAGGGATTTTATTTTACAGAGTGTGTAGCACATATTGAAATACAGTACACCAAAAAAAAATTTTTTAAAAGCAAAGTTATAAAAGTGCAAAAAATACAGATAAAATCAGGATAAAAATAGAGCATAAGAGAGTCTTATCTTAGTTAGCAGAGGGTCATAGAAGAAATACCCCAATGGGTATGGTACTGTTTTGTTTTTTTTAAAGATGTGCGGGTTCGGATTTACTCAGTTCTTTTCATCAAATTTATTGCAACTTTGGATTTATCTGGATTTTTCTTATTGTCTATCAAAAACTTTTGACAATCGGATAGCCAATAAGATGCCATTTCGAGTTAAATTAGGGTAAAACCAAATCCGCAGAGCTCTAGTTTTTTTACAGTGTTAGCATCCCAATTCTTTCTGTACAATATCTTAATTTTTATTGATTGCACACACCATTATTCAGACTTTTTATATTCCTTTTTCACTGGTATATATGGGACAATAAAAAACCCAACCATTGCCTATTCACAATAATCTATTATGTATTAACTAGTTTCCAGTCTGCTAAAATGACGGAGCAACAGAACATTAACATCAGTGCTGGTGACTGTGCGCACCCAAACGGAGCAACACTTGAATTGCTCTGTTAGGCACCATCTACAATTCAATACATTTATTGTCATTATCAAACAAATCTGACAACAAAATTCAGTTTGTACAGCACACCAGACAATGGTAAAAAGTTAATACATAGGTATTAAAAAGAGCACACAGTAGCACACATATGAGTATTCCCAATGAGTGTTTATCATGTGCACGGCAGTTGGGAAGAAGCTATTTCATAGACCACAGGTTCTCAAACTCGGTCCTCAGGACCCCACACAGTGCATGTTTTGCAGGTCTCCTCACAGATCACAAGTGAAATAATTAGCTCCACCTGCGGACCTTTTAAAATGCGTCAGTTAGTAATTAATACACCTGTGCACTTGCTAGGTTACCTGCAAAACATGCACTGTGTGGGGTCCTCAGGACCGAGTTTGAGAACCACTGTCATAGACGATTCGTGCGTGCATTCACTGATCTAAAATGCTTGCCAGAGGACAACTTAGGAAAAAGATATTTAGACCAATTGCTAGAATCAGACAGTATACTCCTAGTTCTATTTATCAATCTGCTGCAAAGAGATCTTAGACAGTCTGCAGCTGCACCCCAATAATTTTACCAGTTGAGCGAACCAAGCGCTCTAACTCTCCTTGCTTGCGGGTGGTACAGTTTCCGTACCAGGCTGTGATTCCATAAGTTAGAACACTCTCAACTGCACATCTATAAAAATTCCTTAAAGTATCAACCCCCCCCCCCCCCCCCTCACCTGCAACCTTAAGATGGCAAAGGAAAAATAAGCATTGGTGTATCTTTTTAACTATTACCTGAGTGTTATCCACCCATCTAGTGACCGCCAGCGTGCAAAACATTTGAATTCCCTCCACAGGGGTGAGGTGCAACATTTATTATAAAGGATAATGTACAGAAATATACAAAAACTCAAAAAACGGTTGTTAATATAATATTAATTTATACATCAAATTATTTATTATCTCAGGAAATTTGTTTTTCAAATTATTCTTTCTTTCCACATTTTTTCCTGTATGATTTTTTTTAAAGATCTTAATTCTGCATAATAGTACAGTAGTTTCATACAGTACACTATAAACTAAAATGTTGATCTTGGACTTTTTTTCTTATTAGGATACAAGAAATGAAGGAACTGTAGTTCGGAAGCTGCTGTGGAACATAGATGAAAGGCTTCTACTATCGGTATACAGCACACGGTTGGGGAATATTACACATCATTTCCCTTTCATGGTTCTAGGGAGGAACTGCATGCATGTATGTAAAACAACAAACTTCTGTTAATAAATATATACATACCTGAACTGGATGTTCTGTTTGTCAATCAAAAAGTACAGTTTTTCTTTTGACTGTGGTTAAACTCATCCATTCATTTTCCATATCTTCCATAAAGAGGGGCTAAGTAGAATAGATCAAAGATTCTGAAAAGGTTTCAGAGAATTGGATACTGGCCAGTTATGCCCAAAACCACCTTGAAGTGGGCAAATGAATATCATGTCTGTTGTGACCAGAAAAACAGATGTTTCTGCAAAATCCAGAATTCAAGAGACAATTCTGCATTTATTTCATTTATGGAGTATTTTTCATTCTATGGGTAACATCTCCACTGCACTTTAGTAAATATACCCCAAAGGGTGGAAAATCAAATGTAGCATGAATGATTGCTCCATATCTTTCTTTTTACTGGACAGCCTTGAGGACTATGTTATGGATTACATTGTGCCTTTAGGAATTGCATTCCTTCTATGGTATACTTTAATTTTGCAAAGAACAAAATCAAAAGAGGGGTACAGGAATAAAACAAGAAAGGATACAAAACTATGAGCATGGCATATAAAATACAGTAATAAGCAAAACAGGCAGCACCATAAACTAGTACACCAGAATTTGAGAGAGGGGCTCTTAGCAGTAATAACCTATGCTGACAAAGGTTCACACCCTCACAGTCAGTTATAATCAGGGGTGAGCGTTGGGCCGTTTTCCGTGTTTTGTGTTTTGGTTTTGGATCTGTATCCCCTTCGTGTTTTGGATCTGTATTGGTTTTGCCAAAACCGCCCTTGCGGGTTTTGGTTTTGGAACTGTATTTTTTGGGAAAAAACAGCTAAAATCACAGAATTTGGGGTTATTTTTGTTCCTGCAGTATTATTAACTTCAAATTTCCACTCATTTCCAGTCAATTTTAACCACCTCACAATATTGGTTTCATCCAGTTTAGGCCTAAAGGTTGCACGGAGGTAGCTGGATGACTAAGCTAAGCGACAGAAGTGGGCGGCACAAACACGTCACATCTAGGAGTGGCACTGCAGTGGCAGACAGGATATCAGTTTTAAAACTATGCCAAAAAAGTGCTCTAAAGAGCACATATTGCAAAGAAAAGAGGTGCAAGATGGAATTGTCCTTTGGCGCTCCCACCCACCCTTATGTTGTATATTAAACAGGACATGCAAAGTTTAACAAATCAGTCATTTCAGCGACAGGGACTGTCACTTGTGGCTGAAATTGTTGGTTTGTTTGGAGCCCCACAAAACAAGCTGGCAATGGGCAGTGCACAAACTGGCTTTAGTACTTTAGGAATGATGTCGTCATCAGCATCCGATTCCTTACCCCATCAGTGTGTACATCCTCTTCTTCACAGACTATTAATTTGTCCCCACTGGAATCCACCATCACAGGTCCCTCTGTACTTTTTGGAGGTAATTGCTGGTAAAGGTCTTCCTCGTGGAATTTGTAATTCATTTTGATGAACATCATCTTCTCCACATTTTGTGGAAGTAAACTCCTATGCCAATCGCTGACAAGGTTCCCGGCTGCGCTAAAAACTCTGAGTACACACTGGGGGGTAGGCAAGTTAAGTAAAACAAAGCCAGTTTGTGCAAGTGCCTTCAAATTGCTTCTTTTTCCTGCCAGTATTAAAACAGACTGTCTGACATGCCTATTTGGATGCTATCACTGAAATAGTCATCAACCATTCTCATTCTTTCAATGGTGACAGCATCATATGCAGTGACAGTAAACATGTCGGTAATTGTAGACAGCTCTTTTAGTCTGGACCAGATGTCAAACATTGTTCCTGACTGATCTGCATCACTGACAGTGGTTCTTTTTGGAAACTTTAGTGTTTTGTCTTTGCAGACGCAGTTGGCGGAGAAAATGAAGGAGATGTTGTTGTGTCACGTTCCGCTTGAGCTGACAATTTTCTCACCAACAGCTCTTTACAGCTCTGCAGATTTGTGCCCATTGAAAAGAAAGACACAACGTATGACTTAAACCTGGGATCTAGTATGGTAGCCAAACTATAGTAACCTGATTTCAAGAGATTGACGACCCTTGATTACTGGCAAAGTGAATTAAGGGCTTCATCTACAAGTCCGAAATACTTAGCGGAATTGCTCCATTCCAGCTACTCCTTTGCTTTCTCCAGCCGCTTTTGCAAAAGCCTGATGAGGGGAAAGACCTGCCTCAAGCTCTCAGTGTCCAAACTAATTTCACAAATGTGGCAACTTCAAAGGGTTTGAGAACCTTGCACAACTCAAAAAATATTCTCCACTGTGCTTGACTCAGGTGCATTCCCGATCCTTTCCCTATGTCATAGGTTAATGTGTAGGCTTGAATGGCCTTTTGCTGCTCCTCCATCCACTGAAGCATGTAAAGAGTAGAATTCCACTTCGTTACTACCTCCTGCTTCAGGTGATGGCAGGGCAAATTGAACAGTGTTTGCTGGTGCTCCAGTCTTCGACATGCAGTTGCTGAATGGCGAAAATGTCCACTAATTTTTTTGGCCACCGAAAGCATCTCCTGCATGCCCCTGTCATTTAAAAAAAAAAACTGCACCACCAGGGGCAAACGCAGGATTTATAAGGGGGGTTTGGTTTCCGTGTGTGTGTTGCTATGTTGTTGTGACTAGTGCACTGCGATGCGTATGCATCACGGTATGCCGCACTCAGTCATTATGAATTTTATATTCAGTATATACATATAAATATGTATGTATTATATATATATATATGTATTATTTTTATATATATATATATATATATATATATATATATATATAAACAAAACAATAACCAATTGCGCTTGGTATAACTTTAAAACACTCAGATTTTAGTATTTCCAGTAGCTGTTCTTCCACGGTGTGGATTCTTATAACTGGTATCACCTGCAAGTATACCCTCACACCAGAGAACACACCTGAACAAAAAGACGGCCAGAATGGCCTAAATTAGATATGATACCAATTTGTTTTTATTAAAAAAAACATATAGAATTCCATAAATTCATATGAACATTTTTTTACAAATAAAAGGTTCCATACATTCATATAAACATTCTTAAAAGAAATACATCCAGATACAGTCAATAGGTTTTCTGTTCAAGCCTTTAAAGAACACCATCACCCTTATAGGTGTATATTCTGTAGGGTGTACTGATGAACTAGATAAGAGACCGTATATATATATATATATATATATATATACTAGGTGATTCATCGCGCCCTACGGGCGCTCTTCACATCGTCGCAAGGGGCTACGCCCCCTTAACCCCTGCACGCCTTTCTGGTGTTCAATATTTGTATTATATGGAGAATTACCAGCATTCCTAGTTTTGTTAGTGATTAAATATTGCACAACAAAAGGGCATGCGATGGTGAAGAGGGCGTAGCCCCTTGCGACGGCGTGAACAGTGGCTGCAGGGCACGATGTACAGAATGTAGGTGTAAGTTCAGTGTGGGAATGGAGGGGCTTGAAAAGAGGGTGGGTGCAGTGAGGTGGAGGTGCCTCTCCGTGCAGCTGATCACCCCTGATTCAGGGACTCACTGGTAGCGGCTGCGGATGGTGTCCAAGGTGCTGCGTGTGGTGGAGAGGTGGGCTGTGGATGTTGGAGGGTGTCACAGTAGCGTCCGTCACATTACACCGCACAGTAGCGTCCGTCACGTTACACCGCACAGTAGCGTCCGTCACATTACACCGCACAGTAGCGTCCGTCACATTACTCCGCACAGTAGCGTCCGTCAGTCACATTACGCCGCACAGTAGCGTCCATCACATTACACCGCACAGTAGCGTCCGTCACATTACACTGCACAGTAGCGTCCGTCACATTACACCGCACAGTAGCGTCCGTCACATTACACCGCACAGTACCGTCCGTCACATTACACAGCACAGTAGCGTCCGTCACGTTACACCGCACAGTAGCGTCCGTCACGTTACACCGCACAGTAGCGTCCGTCACGTTACACCGCACAGTAGCGTCCGTCACATTACACCGCACAGTAGCGTCCGTCACATTACTCCGCACAGTAGCGTCCGTCAGTCACATTACACCGCACAGTAGCGTCTATCACATTACACCGCACAGTAGCGTCCGTCACATTACACTGCACAGTAGCGTCCGTCACATTACACCGCACAGTAGCGTCTGTCACATTACACCGCACAGTAGCGTCCGTCACATTACACCGCACAGTACCGTCCGTCACATTACACAGCACAGTAGCGTCCGTCACGTTACACCGCACAGTAGCGTCCGTCACGTTACACCGCACAGTAGCGTCCGTCACGTTACACCGCACAGTAGCGTCCGTCACATTACACCGCACAGTAGCGTCCGTCACATTACACCGCACAGTAGCGTCCGTTACATTACACAGCACAGTAGCGTCCGTTACATTACACAGCACAGTAGCGTCGGTTACATTACACAGCACAGTAGCGTCCGTCACATTACACCGCATAGTAGCATCCGTCACGTTACACCGCACAGTAGCGTCCGTCACGTTACACCGCACAGTAGCGTCCGTCACATTACACCGCACAGTAGCGTCCGTCACGTTACACCGCACAGTAGCGTCCGTCACATTACACCGCACAGTAGCGTCCGTCACATTACTCCGCACAGTAGCGTCCGTCAGTCACATTACACCGCACAGTAGCGTCCGTCACATTACACCGCACAGTAGCGTCCGTCACATTACACCGCACAGTAACGTCCATCACATTACACCGCACAGTAGCGTCCGTCACGTTACACCGCACAGTAGTGTCCGTCACGTTACACCGCACAGTAGCGTCCGTCACGTTACACCGCACAGTAGCGTCCGTCACATTACACAGCACAGTAGCGTCCGTCACATTACACAGCACAGTAGCGTCCCTTACATTACACAGGAGGGGAGAGAGAAAAAGAGAAGGGGGTGGGGGAGAGAGAGAGAGAGAGAGAGAGAGAGAGAGGGGTGAGAGAGTGAAGGGGGGGTGGGTGAGAGAGAGGGGAGAGAGATCTTCTCTGACATGGTCCCAGCTCCCTGTCCCTCCTGCAGCTCTTTGAATTTGTGTCCCACAGCAGGTCATCTCATGTTCCCTTCCCCCAGACCCCTCTAACCTGTGTCTAGTCAGTGTGAGCCACGGGAGTGGATGGCCGGGCAGAGGGGGACTGTCATCATGGAGCTGCTGGGAGCCGCGGCGTGTGGCCAGACATACAGGCAGGCAGGCAGGAGAGGAGGGCTGGGCAGAGGAGGCACATCACGGTTGAGCCGCCGGGATCTGGCGGGCGGGCGCCGGCGCGCTGTACAGTGAGTGAAGGTGACTCACTCACTGAGCAGCGGTTCCCTCCACTGACCGGCGCTCTACGCGGCTTGCAAAGCCCGCGTACGCGTCGTGCCGGCCAGAGCACACGGGGAAGGCAGCTTCACCGCTGCAGTGCTAATACAGCGCAGGCAGCGCTGAAGCTTCGGCACAGGTTGTGGGTCCAGGTGTATGGCGCCTTTCTCATGATTTGGGGGGAGCGAGTTGCCCCCTTGCCCCCCCCATTCCGACACCCCTGCCCCCCACCCCAGTACCCGCCGTGTGCAGGAGCCAGGAGGAGCGTGCCGGGACGGGGAATCGCAGGCAGGACGTGTAATAATTATTACCTGCCCTGCATCCAGCGCAGTTATCTCCTGATTCTGCCCTGCATCCAGCCTCCGTCCTCTCCTCGATCTGTGACTCCGCCCAGCGTTACGGGCAGGCACAGAGTCACAGACCTGGGCTATTATATAGGAGATATATATATATATATATATACGTATGTCACTTAAATGGTGCAGTACTCCTTTTATAAATGGCATTGAAACATTGACTTATTCAACAGTACTGCAGTGGATGTTGTTTGTATGCTAGTAGTGCAGCACCATTTGAGTGACCTGTACTATGAACCCTATGTGACAGCACCAAGCTAGGTAAAGGTTTTTAAGTGGTTGTGTAGTACCATACATTTTGCATATATATATATATATAACCAGTCCCCAGATAGATGTAGAATCCTGATAGAAAGATAAATGTAGAAGCCCCTTGATAGTAGATAGATAGAAACCCCCTAAAGAGAGATAGAGACTATAGATAGACAGAGACAGACAGACAGAAACCAAGGGAGAGAGAGAGAGAGAGGGAGAGAGAGGGGGGGGGGAGAGAGATGGACAGAGAGAGAGGGGGGAGAGAGAGAGAGACAAAGAAAGAGAGGGAGAGAGAGAGGATGGAGAGAGAGAGACTGTAGATGGGATCAGTACGTAATCCCGCTGGACGGGATCCCGGCGGTCGAAATCCCGACGCCGGAATCCCGACCACACAATCCCGTCAGGGGTGGCGAACGGAACGCAGCCCCTTGCGGGCACGGTGCCTCGCTACGCTCGGCACACTATTATATTCTCCCTCTATGGGTGTCGTGGACACCCACGGAGGGAGAATATGTCGGGATTGTGGCGGTCGGGATTCCGGCGTCGGTATTTCGACCGCCGGGATCCCGTCTAGCGGGATGTTGACCGCATCCCCTGTAGATAGATCACACACAAAGCCAAACTTCCTCTTCCTCTGTAGGATACAGCTCCTGAGTGTGCCCTCTGGAATCCCCTGTGTCGGGTCTCTCCCCCACACTTCCTGCTCCTGCCTCTGAGCTGCATGCCTCACATCAGATCAGCATTCAGTTTATGCTCAGTGACGACTTCCTGCAGTGTGGACAGCACAAATAGAGATGGGGGCATCTAGAGGCAACCGGAAGAACTGCACTCGGCAGTGACACTGATACTGTATCTGCTCTCTTGTCAGCATCCAGCCGGCTCATAACAGCTGCAAATGCAAATAGAGTGTCTTCCGGCCAGCACTGATCAGGGGGGGTTTCTGGGTACTCAGAAACCCCCCCTGCATGCGCTACTGACCACCAAATTAATTGTGTTAGCAAAATATGGGACGTGCTGGAATTCGCCCAGATGTAGTGCACGCACAATATTGGTGGCATTGTAAGATATCACAAATCTCGAGGAGAGTCCTAGTGGGGTAAGCCATTGTGCAATGATTTCCTTGAGATTTTCCTAAGAGGTTCTCATCTGTGTGCCTCTTACTGAAACTAGTGATACCCAGCATAGCCTGCCTCTGAAGGAGTTGGCATTTGTGAGATGCTGCTGTTGGTGCTGAGGAAGGCAATACATCTACCCAGTGGGCTGTCACAGTCATATAGTCTTTAGTTTGTCCTGCTCCACTCATCCACATATCCATGGTTCAGTGGACAGTGGGTACAAGGCATTTCTGAGGACTCTAATAACACTTTTTTAATGTCCTTCCAAAGGCTGGGAATTGTTTAGTGAAGTGGATTGATGGGATTTGGTACTGGGGGACACAGTACGTCAATCAACTATCTAAATCCCACTGCACTTATGGCAGATACTGGATGCACGTCTAACACCAGCATAATTGAACAGTCAATTGTTTTGTTAAACTACAAGTAGACTTCCTGGCCCCCTTTTGGGATGAAGATTGACTCCTGGCAACTACAGCAGCAGCAGTAGGTATAGCACTCAAGGATCCTCCGGAGGAATTGGATACAGGACTACTTACAATCCTGATTGAGGAGGAAATTGACGATGAAGGTGATGGTGGGGACTGCAGGCGCTTGGATTCAACAGAGAAAAGGGAGATAGCGAAACGCTGGACTGGTTACGTTCTTATCCGACATTTCTGAATGTTTCAACAACTTGTGATGTATGCGCTGCAAGTGGCGTAACAGGGAGGAGGTTTCTAGGTGGTTGGGGTCCCCATCTCTACTTACAATGACTTTACAAAGGCTACAAATGGCTAGACAGTTATTGTCCTATGTTGGGAGAAATAATTACACACAGAAGAGGTGGATATTTTTGTCTTTTGCCCAGGCATGACAATGGGCTTTTTCATACCATGGACAAAAGCTGTCTCCACTGGAGCATTATTTAAACAGACCACATCCCTATCATCAAAATCCTCATCGTCAACATTCTCATTACAGCCAGATACACCAATATCCTCCTCATCCTGGTTTACTTCTACAGTGACATCCTCAATCTCAATGTCAGCACATTGACTGATGCTGCTTCTCCCAACACTTGCAGAGGGCATGCAAATGGTGGAAGGTGCCTCCTCTTCCTGTACAGTATTGGAAAGATCAGGCTTATACAGTACAGTATGGAATTGCAATGTCAATGTCATAACTAGTGGCAGCAGCTTCAGCTCTAGTAGTAGGGCATGGTTTCTGATCTTTCAATTGTTTGTCCTCCATTTCTATCAACACGAAGTGGGGTACAGCAACTGTGTTGCACAAATGAGTCAGAAATATATGTAATAATTACACACTGTGGTTGGCTTCACCGACAGCATCACACAAATGATTCAGAAATATATATAATAATTACACACTGCAGTTGACTTCACTGACAGCATTGCACAAATAAATCAGAAATATATATAATAATTACAAACTGCGGTTGGCTTCACTGACAGCGTTGCACAAATGTGTCAGAACTATATATAATAATTACACACTGCGGTTGACTTCACAACAGCATCGCACAAATTAGTCAGAAATATATATATAATGATTATACACTGCAGTTGACTTCACCGACAGCATTGCACAAATGAGTCAGAAATATGTAGAAGTATTTTTAATATCACACACCAGCAGTTACAGTGTCACACAAATAAGTCAGAAATATATATATTACTTAGTAGGAAATAATCCCTAGTTATTATGTACATGGGTGGGGGTATTTTGTGCAACTGCTTTGTAACTTGTGTGTTACTGTCCCTGATGATATGGCTGTGTCCCCAAAAATGTTTGGATAATAAAGGACGATCTTAAACTTTTCACCAATTCTGCTGAGTGCCGTTTTCTATAATTTGCTGTACACACACATATATATAGATATATATAGATATATTTATATAGATAGATAGATAGATAGATAGATAGATAGATATACACACACATACATACATACATACATACATACATACATACATATACATATTCACATTTACTGAGAATGTGCGCGTGGTCGACCAAATGGATGCCAATATTAAATTCACCTTTGATCCTAGCACTGACGTAATCCATTACTTAGACGTTTTGAGCACAAGGAAGTGTGATTCCCTTGAAACTGCTGTATATGACAAGCCTACAGACAGGAACACCTTGTTGCATGCTAAAAGTTTCCATCCTATGTCAAGGAAAAAGGGATTGCCGTTTTTGCAGTTTCTTCGGGCAAGAAGAATGCTAAGTAATCCCGCGGATACCAAAGCAGAAATTGATTGGATGATCCTTAAATATCTAGAAAGAGGCTATCTAAGAGATAACCTGGAAAAAGCAAAGTGTAAAGCCCTATCTCTAACTCGCCAACCATGTTTTGCCAAAAAAGTGAAAGATGCATGAAAAGTAACACTGTTGATAACTACATATAACACGGCAAGTGATGTGGTGAGAAAAAATGCCAAGAAACTGTGGGCGATTGTGAAAGCTGACAAAGCATTGCCAGCATTAAACAATTGTCACCTTCTAAATTGACATCGGAGAGGCCGTAACTTAAGGGACTGGCTCGTAGATAATGATACAACAGCTCCAAGTATAGAATTAAGATCTAATTTCCTGTCTAAAGCCCCAGGTTCATATAAGTGTACTGGATGTATGACCTGCAGGTACCTGGAAACAGGACCAGCAATACTGCACCCACACTCCGGGAAGTAGAACGCCATTAAGCATGTCTTGACATGTACATCAAAGTATGTCATCTGTATTATAAAATGTCCCTGTGGGTTAGCCTATGTAGGCAAAACGTCTTGCTCCTTCCAAGAACGAGCAGCACAGCATAGGTCTGCAATCAGGCATTCTTTGGAAGGAAAAGTTGTGGAACAACCTGTGGCGAGACATTTTAGAGAAGTGCGTCATTTGATGGCTGCATTACATTATAAACTAATAGATCATGTCCCCCCTATGGTAAGGGGAGGGGACAGGAATAAAAGATTGCTGCAACTGTAGGCAAAGTGGATATTTGACCTTAATAAGGTTGCTTCGGCTGGGCCAGTGACGTGCGGTGGGGTGAGGCAGGTGAGGCAGAACCTTTCCTGTCATACTATCGTTTGTGCCAGAGTTTTGACTGTATAAAGTATATGAAAAATACAAATAATTTGTTTGAAATATCTTCTTTGCATTATTCTAATGATTTTTATAGCCAAAACTCTGGAGTAAAAAGTCTATGGCAGGTGAGGCAGGTATAAACATACACAATTTAACATTTCCTTTACCACAGAAAATATAAAGTTCATTATAAAGACTGCAAACAAACACTGTATTAGTGAACACTTTATGTATATACTGCACTGTATATAAAATCACCACTGAAATTTTTAATTCAGGAAACCTATGCCAGTGTGACTTCCTCCACAAGTGTTCCATGGATTGAATGCAGGAGTGTTGTCAAGAACTAGATAATTTAGTTTATAACTGGACACAAAGTACTCAGTATTCAGTCACATTACATCATATAGTTATGGCTCCACATCTGGTTAATGTACATTATAAAGTGATCACAGTCATTCTCTGTTCACATTGTTTATACTGTATCTCATTACTATTGGAAATGCAATTTGAACAGTGGATGAATATATAGTAGTAACAGAAGGAAAATGGTTTGGGTATGAGAACACCTGACTTAAATGTAATAATATTTATATGATTCTTCAAGAGACTAGAGATTATAGAGGTGACCGGTGGCACTGTGAGTAAAGCTAAGGAAGAGTGAGACTGACAAGGTCATTAGTCATCTTGAGGTGCAGGACCTGATGTAAGGGATGAATCTAAGGTACTGTGCAGACTCCATATTCAGTCATAAGCAAAGGAGCATGCTCTAATTGGTCCTAAATAAGGCTTTGGAGAAAAAAAAGTGTTTTCTTTATATTCATCTTGATGTCTGTGCCATTACCAATTACAAATGAAATTACTTTCTGGCTGGGTGCTGCTCAATTAGTGGCACACATTGTTCTCTCTCAATAACAAATATAAGGGCCGGGGCATAAGAGAGAAGGAGGTCAATGTGCAGACTCCGTCTGGACCCTTCCTTTTTTGCCGGCAGCGTTGTAGACTCTGGGCGCCAGGGGCACTAGGGGACCCTAGTGCTGTATTCAGAAAGGTTTTGCAAGACCAAGAAGACTGTTATTCTATCTGGGGCACACTTTTATGTTTGGCATGTATGTATTTATGTGTAAGGTGAATTTTTTAAATGTAGCTTTTATTAATGTGCACTTAAGAGATCAGGACGACAATAGTACAAAGATTAAAAAGTTTTAAATAATTCACTCAAGAGGATCCTCCTATAATAAACACTACTTTAATGGAAATCTGTTGGTTTTTTCCTATTTTGTAATACACTGAAGAAGTAATGTACTGTATAAAAGGGGAGAAAATCTATGAGTAGGTAATTAACAATTGTGACGTTATCAGAGCAAAAATATTCTGTTTTTCTCTAATTCTATAAACAGTTTAGGGATGAGATATATCCCAATTATTGTGGAGAGAAACAAAAGCTGTTTTTCTCCAAAAGCCCACACATAGGGGGAGATTCAAATGTTTGAAAAGTCAGTTGGGAGTCTGTTTTTTCCTATCTAATAGACAGGAAAAAAAACAGACACCCAACCGATTTTTCAAACATTTGAATCTTCCCCATAAGGGGTATATGCAATTGCGGTCGAATCCCGGCTGGAATCCGACCGTTTTTTAATTCGACACAATTCGACAGTCAGACACCCTCCCGCCGGGACCTGAATTTGACATATATTTAATAAAAAACGGATTCGACAGTCCCGCTGTCGAAAAACGGACCAATTGACCATAGTGTGCGTCCTGGATTCGACTTCATGGACGGCACAAAAGTGTTTAAAAAACCCTGAAAAAAAATGCGTGGGGTCCCCCCTCCTAAGCAAAACCAGCCTCGGGCTCTTTGAGCCGGTCCTGGTTGTAAAAATACGGGAGAAAAAATGACAGGGGATCCCCCGTATTTTAACAACCAGCACCGGGCTCTGCATCCGGTCCTGGTGCCAAAAATACGGGGGACAAAAGACGTAAGGGTGCCCCGTATTTTTCACACCAGCACCAGGCTCCACTAGCTAGAGAGATAATGCCACAGGCGGGGGACACTTTTATACCGGTCCCTGCGGCCGTGGCATTAAATCAGCAACTAGTCACCCCTGGCCGGGATACCCTGGAGGAGTGGGGCCTCCTTAATCAAGGGGTCCCCCCTCCAGCCACCCAAGGGCCAGGGGTGAAGCCCGATGCTGTCCCCCCCCCCCCCCCATCCAAGGGCGGCGGGTGGGAGGCTGATAGCCAAGTGTCGAAAAAAAGAATATTGTTTTTTGTAGCAGAACTACAAGTCCCAGCAAGCCTTCCCCGCAAGCTGGTACTTGGAGAACCACAAGTACCAGCATGTGGCGGGAACGGGCCCGCTGGTACCTGCAGTTCTACTGCAAAAAAAATACCCAAATAAAAACAGTACACACACCATGATAGTATAACTTTATTACATACATGCACACCGACACACACATACTTACCTATGTTGACACGAGGCAGTCGGTCCTCTTCTCCAGTAGAATCCAGGGGTACCTGTAAATAAAATTATACTCAAACAATCCAGTGTAGATCTGTGTTCTTCAGAGTTTGTAATCCACGTACTTGGCAAAATAATAAAATGCAAAACCCGATCCACGCACTGAAAGGGGTTCCATGTTTACACATGGGACCCCTTTCCCCGACTGGCGGGACACCCGTGACTGCTGTCAAAGAGGGTCCCTTCAGCCAATCAGGGAGCGCCACATCGTGGCACTCTCCTGATTGGCTGTGCACGTCTGAGCTGTCAGGCGGCGCACTCGAGATACAATGTAGCACATAGGCACTCCATTGTATCCAATGGTGGAAACTTTGCATCAGCGGTTGAGGTTACTCGCGGTCAACCGCTGACCGCAAACTTCCCACCATTGAATATAATGGAGCGCCTATGTGCTATGCGCCGCCTGACAGCTCAGACGCGCACAGCCAATCAGGAGAGTGCCACGACGTGGCGCTCCCTGATTGGCTGAAGGGACCCTCTTTGACAGCAGTCACGGGGGGTCCCACCAGTCGGGGAAAGGGGTCCCATGTGTAAACATTAGAGATGAGCGGGTTCGGTTCCTCGGAATCCGAACCCGCCCGAACTTCATGTTTTTTTTCACGGGTCCGAGCGACTCGGATCTTCCCGCCTTGCTCGGTTAACCCGAGCGCGCCCGAACGTCATCATGACGCTGTCGGATTCTCGCGAGGCTCGGATTCTATCGCGAGACTCGGATTCTATATAAGGAGCCGCGCGTCGCCGCCATTTTCACTCGTGCATTGAGATTGATAGGGAGAGGACGTGTCTGGCGTCCTCTCCATTAGAATAGAGATAGATTAGATAGAGAGAGAGAGATTGTGCAGAGTCGCAGACAGAGTTAGTTTACCACAGTCAGTGACCAGTGCAGTTGCTAGTTAACTTTTATTTAATATAATATATCCGTTCACTTCTCTCTGCTATATCCGTTCTCTGCCTGAAAAAAAAAACGATACACAGCACAGTCAGTCACACAGTGTGACTCAGTCTGTGTGCACTCAGCTCAGCCCAGTGTGCTGCACAGTCATCAATGTATAAATTAAAAGCTTATAATTAATTGTGGGGGAGACTGGGGAGCACTGCAGGTTGTTAGCAGGAGCCAGGAGTACAATTATATTAATTAACAGTGCACACTTTTGCTGCAGGAGTGGTGACCAGTGCCTGACCACCAGTATAGTATTGTTGTATACTACTAATATCTCTTTAAATATCAACCAGTCTATATTAGCAGCAGACACAGTACAGTGCGGTAGTTCACGGCTGTGGCTACCTCTGTGTCGGCACACGGCAGGCAGTCCGTCCGACCAGAATTGTATTATTTATTATTATATACCTACCACCTAACCGTGGTTTTTTTTTCATTCTTTATACCGTCATAGTGTCATCCTAATTGTTACGAGTATACTACTATCTCTTTATCAACCAGTGTACAGTGCGGTAGTTCACGGCTGTGGCTACCTCTGTGTCGGCACACGGCAGGCAGTCCGTCCGACCAGAATTGTATTATTTATTATTATATACCTACCACCTAACCGTGGTTTTTTTTTTCATTCTTTATACCGTCATAGTGTCATCCTAATTGTTACGAGTATACTACTATCTCTTTATCAACCAGTGTACAGTGCGGTAGTTCACGGCTGTGGCTACCTCTGTGTCGGCACACGGCAGGCAGTCCGTCCGACCAGAATTGTATTATTTATTATTATATACCTACCACCTAACCGTGGTTTTTTTTTCATTCTTTATACCGTCATAGTGTCATCCTAATTGTTACGAGTATACTACTATCTCTTTATCAACCAGTGTACAGTGCGGTAGTTCACGGCTGTGGCTACCTCTGTGTCGGCACACGGCAGGCAGTCCGTCCGACCAGAATTGTATTATTTATTATTATATACCTACCACCTAACCGTGGTTTTTTTTTTCATTCTTTATACCGTCATAGTGTCATCCTAATTGTTACGAGTATACTACTATCTCTTTATCAACCAGTGTACAGTGCGGTAGTTCACGGCTGTGGCTACCTCTGTGTCGGCACACGGCAGGCAGTCCGTCCGACCAGAATTGTATTATTTATTATTATATACCTACCACCTAACCGTGGTTTTTTTTTTCATTCTTTATACCGTCATAGTGTCATCCTAATTGTTACGAGTATACTACTATCTCTTTATCAACCAGTGTACAGTGCGGTAGTTCACGGCTGTGGCTACCTCTGTGTCGGCACACGGCAGGCAGTCCGTCCGACCAGAATTGTATTATTTATTATTATATACCTACCACCTAACCGTGGTTTTTTTTTCATTCTTTATACCGTCATAGTGTCATCCTAATTGTTACGAGTATACTACTATCTCTTTATCAACCAGTGTACAGTGCGGTAGTTCACGGCTGTGGCTACCTCTGTGTCGGCACACGGCAGGCAGTCCGTCCGACCAGAATTGTATTATTTATTATTATATACCTACCACCTAACCGTGGTTTTTTTTTTCATTCTTTATACCGTCATAGTGTCATCCTAATTGTTACGAGTATACTACTATCTCTTTATCAACCAGTGTACAGTGCGGTAGTTCACGGCTGTGGCTACCTCTGTGTCGGCACACGGCAGGCAGTCCGTCCGACCAGAATTGTATTATTTATTATTATATACCTACCACCTAACCGTGGTTTTTTTTTTCATTCTTTATACCGTCATAGTGTCATCCTAATTGTTACGAGTATACTACTATCTCTTTATCAACCAGTGTACAGTGCGGTAGTTCACGGCTGTGGCTACCTCTGTGTCGGCACACGGCAGGCAGTCCGTCCGACCAGAATTGTATTATTTATTATTATATACCTACCACCTAACCGTGGTTTTTTTTTCATTCTTTATACCGTCATAGTGTCATCCTAATTGTTACGAGTATACTACTATCTCTTTATCAACCAGTGTACAGTGCGGTAGTTCACGGCTGTGGCTACCTCTGTGTCGGCAGTCGGCAGGCAGTCCGTCCATCCATAATTGTATTATTATTATAATATATACCACCTAACCGTGGTTTTTTTTTCATTCTTTATACCGTCGTCATAGTGTCATACTAGTTGTTACGAGTATACTACTATCTCTTTATCAACCAGTGTACAGTGCGGTAGTTCACGGCACAAACAGAATGTGCACAAACTGGCTTTATTCTACCTAAGTTGCCCTCCCACAAGTGTGTACTCCGAAAGAGTGTTTAGTGCCGCCGCTCACCTTGTCAGCAATCGGCGTACGAGGTTACATCCAGAAAATGTGGAGAAGATGATGTTCATTAAAATGAATTATAATCAATTCCTCCGCGGAGACATTGACCAGCAGCAATTGCCTCCACAAAGTACACAGGGAGCTGAGATGGTGGATTCCAGTGGGGACGAATTGATAATCTGTGAGGAGGGGGATGTACACGGTGATATATCGGAGGGTGAAGATGAGGTGGACATCTTGCCTCTGTAGAGCCAGTTTGTGCAAGGAGAGATTAATTGCTTCTTTTTTGGGGGGGGTCCAAACCAACCCGTCATATCAGTCACAGTCGTGTGGCAGACCCTGTCACTGAAATGATGGGTTGGTTAAAGTGTGCATGTCCTGTTTTGTTTATACAACATAAGGGTGGGTGGGAGGGCCCAAGGATAATTCCATCTTGCACCTCTTTTTTCTTTTCTTTTTCTTTGCATCATGTGCTGATTGGGGAGGGTTTTTTGGAAGGGACATCCTGCGTGACACTGCAGTGCCACTCCTAGATGGGCCCGGTGTTTGTGTCGGCCACTAGGGTCGCTAATCTTACTCACACAGTCAGCTACCTCATTGCGCCTCTTTTTTTCTTTGCGTCATGTGCTGTTTGGGGAGGGTTTTTTGGAAGGGACATCCTGCGTGACACTGCAGTGCCACTCCTAGATGTGCCCGGTGTTTGTGTCGGCCACTAGGGTCGCTAATCTTACTCACACAGTCAGCTACCTCATTGCGCCTCTTTTTTTCTTTGCGTCATGTGCTGTTTGGGGAGGGTTTTTTGGAAGGGCCATCCTGCGTGACACTGCAGTGCCACTCCTAGATGGGCCCGGTGTTTGTGTCGGCCACTAGGGTCGCTTATCTTACTCACACAGCGACCTCGGTGCAAATTTTAGGACTAAAAATAATATTGTGAGGTGTGATGTGTTCAGAATAGGCTGAAAATGAGTGTAAATTATGTTTTTTGAGGTTAATAATACTTTGGGATCAAAATGACCCCCAAATTCTATGATTTAAGCTGTTTTTTAGGGTTTTTTGAAAAAAACACCCGAATCCAAAACACACCCGAATCCGACAAAAAAAATTCGGTGAGGTTTTGCCAAAACGCGGTCGAACCCAAAACACGGCCGCGGAACCGAACCCAAAACCAAAACACAAAACCCGAAAAATTTCCGGCGCTCATCTCTAGTAAACATGGGACCCCTTTCAGTGTATGGATCGGGTTTTGCGTTTTATTATTTTGCCAAGTACGTGGATTGCAAACTCTGAAGAGGACAGATCTACACTGGATTGTTGTGAGTATAATTTTATTTACAGGTAACCCGTGGATTCTACTGGTGAAGAGGACCGACTGCTTCGTGTCAACATAGGTAAGTATGTGTGTGTCGGTGTGCATGTATGTAATAAAGTTATACTATCACGGTGTGTGTGTACTGTTTTTATTTGGGTATTTTTTTTGCAGTAGAACTACAGGTACCAGCGGGCCCGTTTTCCCCCCGCATGCTGGTACTTGTGGTTGTCCAAGTACAAGCTTGCGGGGGAGGCTTGCTGGGACTTGTAGTTCTGCTACATAAAACAATATTCTTTTTTTTTACACTTGGCTATCAGCCTCCCATCCGCCGCCCTTGGATGGGGGGAACAGCCTTTTGCTTCACCGCTGGCCCTTGGGTGGCTGGAGGGGGGACCCCTTGATTTAAGGGGTCCCCACTCCTCCAGGGTACCCCGGCCAGGGGTGACTAGTTGCTGATTTAATGCCACGGCCGCAGGGACCGGTATAAAAGTGTCCCCCGCCTGTGGCATTATGTCTCTGGCTAGTGGAGCCCGGTGCTGGTGTGAAAAATACGGGGGACCCCTACGTCTTTTGTCCCCCATATTTTTTGCACCAGGACTGGACGCAGAGCCCGGTGCTGGTTGTTAAAATACGGGGAATCCCCTGTCATTTTCACCCCCGTATTTTTACAACCAGGACCGGCTCAAAGAGCCCGAGGCTGGTTATGCTTAGGAGGGGGGACCCCACGCATTTTTTTTCAGGATTTTTAACCCATTCCCACCCCTTCCCACTGAAAAACATGCTCTGATCTCTCCATATTATTTTAGTCACTAAAAAAATAATAATATTCTTTTATAAAATATATTAAATAATACTTGTGGCTCCTAAATGGACAAACCAAGTAGATAATCCCTTCTAATATAAATAGATATGCTATTAGCAATTTAAAAAAACCACAAAAAATATGTTTTTAACATTTTTTATTAGATCACGCCAGCAAAATGAGGCGGACTGAAATTGACGAAATGACTGTCGAAAAGCACTGTTGTCGAATCGACATTCTTCAATTGAATATACTTTTGTCGAAAAGCTGCATTTTTACCATTGCAGACATGTCGAATTTGACAAATGTCGAATTGCAAAAAGTCGAATCTGAAACGGCCGTTTTTTTGTCGAAAAGTACTGTATTGCGTTGTCAAATCAGTTTTTTTTTGTCGAAAATGCCCCATTTATCGACATTTGCGGCAATTCGACCGCAATTGCAAATGGCCCTTATTGCTGAGCAGCTCTCCAGTGGATTACTGTATGCAAAGCGGATGTGTATCTCAAACTGTGTTTTGGAACTGTCTTTTTGGAGTACGTGTCAAATTACTTGTTTCATAAAGGTTTTTAGACAGAGTAGATATCAGAAAGGAATATTAGAGATACACCACTTCTGCTTTTGCTCATCTGTTAATCATCGAATGAGCATGTGCAGGTCTCCAAGAAAATGGCGCTACTTTTTTTCTTACTGCGCATGCAAAACGCCAGGAAAATAGCCACCGCACCATTTTCCTGGGGATTTCTGTAGCGTAGCTGCTGCCGTCATGGGACTCCGGAGGGTAAGTATTGAAAAAAATGGGTTCAGGGTGTGCAGTGTGCACACACTGCACCCATTATAAATACGCCACTGTATAAAGGATTGTGCAGTGAGAATGCTTGTTGTTTGCATACAGACTGCAACGTTCCTGTGTAATAGAACATGAGCAGCTAAGAGAGAGGCAACTGAAAAAAATGTAAATGCCAAGTCCAACCTTCTACCACTTTAGAACCACCCCTCAGTAATGGGGTTGTCTACACCCATCAATAATCAGGTTGTGTACTCAAATTTTGCTTAATTTAACATTGTTATGGCTAAATGAATCATGAGAATGAGCGGGCATCAGTATTATGTATACTAAAGGTGGCCCTTTTGTGCATTTATATTTGTTTCTTACGTTGGGCAGCATGTACCTACAAAATGTGCTCCTACTCCAAGTACAGTACTAACTGAAAGTGCACTATGGATCCCAGTACCAATATAGGACAACCCCATTTTCTCAAGTGCTATGAAAAACTCCAAGCAAGGAACATCCCTAAAAAGTGCATTGTCAAACGTCTTTATCTTATTTCATAATCTCACTCCACAGAAGTGCATACCTCTCTCTTTTTCACAAACTGACATATTGAGTCTCATCTGTGCTTTGGTCTAGGCACATATATGCAACTTGAGGCATATGGTACCACAAAAGAGGGTTTTGTGTATGGAAGTGCCCTGACCCCCATGTTTTGGTTTTGGATCTTTATTAACTTTTGGTTTGGTTTTACCAAAAACCGCCCTCATCTGTTTTGGTTTTGGATCTTTATTTTTTTTTTTAAATAATAAAAACTGCTAAAATCATGTAATTTGTCTGGTTTTTTTTTTGTTACTACAGTATTATTAACCTTATTACCATTCAATTCCAGTCAACTCTGACCACTTCACAGCTCATAATATTGTTTTTATCCATAGTAACCAAAGGCTACAGCAAGCCAGTAACGGGTTTACCATAAGGCAACAAAAGTGGCTGCTTAGGCCCTGTGGGTCCTAATGAGCCCACCGAAAAGGCTGAATAAAGGGCATTTATGGCTGACTTCAGTTCAAGCTCCGCCGAAATTGTTCGAGAGCTGGGCTGGCTGAATACTCCTGGCAAACTGTCAGTGATTAGACAGCTGTTGGGTGCGGGCTCCAGCACACACCTGAGTGTTCAGTCCTGCAGAATTATGCATATGACCTGTCATGACACATGTGTGTATGATGTCACACGCATAGGCGTGCGCACGGGGGTGCCTGGTGCGCATAGGCAGCCCCTAATGTGCGCTGCTGTGTCAGACAGAATAAGATGACTCCTGACCTGCCGCTGCTGTCAGGAGTGCAATCACATTCACTACCTTCCCCTCCGCCTGCTATCTGTCCATACAGGGGTGCCGCTGATGGTAGGGGGCTTCGGTCTCCTGACTTCCCCCAAACCTCCATTACAGGCAGCACGCATTGACCTCTGCCCCCTGCTGGAGACTGCAACTACCGCAGGTAGCGCAAGCAGGGGAGGAAGTGCCGATGACAGGGATGCTGCTGCAGCCGCACCTCTCCATAATTGTCCCGCCAGCTTTCTCTGTCACCTAATTGGTACCCTCAGCTGCCGCAAAAGCGCCGGAGTGATGGAAATTGCGGCGCTGTCAGTACTGGCCAGTTGAGGGGCAGAGTCCGGATAGTGTTCCCCACAGCTTCTTCCCTCCCCAAGCCCTTGTCTGCCTGCCTCCGGGTCCCCCAGTTCACCTACCCCTGCAGTGTGTGGCTGGCTGGATGTGGGCTAGTGCCTCCTCTGGGAACAGCCTTCCACCTTTCCCTCCTCCTGCCTCACACGTTCCTCCCCTCTTCTTCCCCCTCAGCTCTCCTGCCCTAAACCCTCTGTCCCCTCTCAAAGTACCCAAATTAACAACGTTGTGGACCATCCTCGTGCCCACTGATACGCACCCCCCTGCTATAGAGCCTACTGTACTGTCAGCCAGGCACTTGGAGATTCAGAGCAGCTGCACTTTATTTATTGCAGCCTGCCCTCTGACCCCCTATGTCGCAGCCTGCGCTCTGAACCCTCCCTACCTGTCGCAGCCTGCCCTCTGACCCCTACTTACCTGTCGCAGCCTGCCCTCTGACCCCTACTTACCTGTCACAGCCTGTCCTCAGACCCCTCCCTGCCTGTTGTAGCCGGCCCTCTGACCCCTCCTTACGTATCAGCCTGCCCTATGACCCCTCCTTACCTGTCGCAGCCTGTCCTCTGATATCCTACCAGTTACAGCCTGCCCTCTGACCCCCTATGTCGCAGCCTACCCTCTGACCCCTCCTTACCTGTTGCAGCCTGCCCTCTGACCCCTCCTTACCTGTCAGCCTGCCCTCTGACCCCCTCCTTACCTGTCAGCCTACCCTCTGACCCCTCCTTACCTGTCAGCCTGCACTCTGACCCCTACTTACCTGTCGCAGCCTATCCTCAGAACCCTCCCTGCCTGTCGCAGCCGGCCCTCTGCGCATGTGCGGCAGCCGCATTGCATGACAGGGACACACGGCAAAGACAGGGACATCGACGAAAGCAATCACAGTGGCGATCGCAAGAATATTGACAGGCGGAAAGGCATTCCAGGGCGGATACTCACCGTTTTCTGGGAGTGGTGAGTCCAACGCAGGCGTATCCAGGCGTTTGCAGGGCGGGTGTCTGACGTAAACTCCGGGACCAGTCACACTGAAGACATCGCAGCCGGTGAGTATGTCTGGACGGACCTGCTTAGAAACTGCAAAAAATCTTTTTGCATAGCAGCGCTGCACAAGCGTTCGCAGCCTTGCTATACAAAAAATTCCTCCCCCATAGGCGATGACTAATTGATCGCATGGGCTGCAAAAAGCAGCTTTGTGCGATCAACTCGGAATGAGGGCCAATGTCTGTGGGTTTTTTATTCCCCCATAGGAGCAAATGTATTGGGGGGGATAGATATATATATATATATATATACAGTATATATATATATACACATACATATACATACACACAGTATATAAATATATACTGAATTTGGGGGTTCTATTGTTTGGCAACATCTCTTCCTTGTGAGATCTTTTGCGCGCACTGTCCCATTACAAAGTTTGTCTCATCTATGGGGCGCAAAAATCTACATTCGCTTACCAAAAGAATTAAGCTCAGTCCGGCCCTACGTAGATTCATCCTCCCGGCTCACACCATGCACCTGCCGCACTCTCTTTTGCCGCTCATGCTCTCCTCCCGTACCGCACTCTCAATCATCTTGTAACACTGCAGCCACGCCAATGCCACAGGCCCAGGCAGCGTTCCTCTCAGGAGGAAGAGATGCCATTAGCGGACACAGCTGAGACAGTTCAGCAGAGACTGCCACTGAGATACTAAGTCACCACTCACTGAGTGCTGCAGGGGAAAGAGAGGGGCCCAGGCATATATATATATATATATATATATATATATATTGTGATAGGGGAAGGCTTGTCGGCGCTTAATCGCGATACCGAATTATACTAGAATGCAGACCAGGATATTATGAGTGATAAAATGGTCTCCTTATTCAGACACTCCCTTTAATATGTTTGGGCGTCAGCTACACCTTAAAGAGAGAAGCGTTGGTAAAGTGCTTCATGTACAGTGTAAAAGCAAAAAAGAATAAGGTGATTTTAAGCGACCAATGGTGTCTTATAATTTGGAGGAGACTCAGATAAAAATAGTAAAAATGTAATAGACTGTAATTAGCACCAACATAAAAATAAATAAAAGCAATGGCCCTAAACAAGGAGCCAGCAATCAGTAAGAAATCAATGGAACTAGATAAAAGATGTAAAAAAATGCATACGTTGGTATACAATTAATAGTTCAAACTAATAAAAGACAGAAGAAAAAAATTCCTAACAGTATAAAATTGGAAATAAGATCAGCATAAAAATAGTATAGATAAGATTCTTAGCTTTTTGAGATGGTTTATATCATAAATATATATAAACCATCTCAAAAAGCTAAGAATCTTATCTATACTATTTTTATGCTGATCTTATTTCCAATTTTATACTGTTAGGAATTTTTTTCTTCTGTCTTTTATTAGTTTGAACTATTAATTGTATACCAACGTATGCATTTTTTTACATCTTTTATCTAGTTCCATTGATTTCTTACTGATTGCTGGCTCCTTGTTTAGGGCCATTGCTTTTATTTATTTTTGTGTTGGTGCTAATTACAGTCTATTAAATGTTTACTATTTTTATCTGAGTCTCCTCCAAATTATAAGACACCATTGGTCGCTTAAAATCACCTTATTCTTTTTTGCATATATATATATATATATATATATATATATATATATATATATATATCTATCTGAGCCAAGCATTCAGTAGTTACCGGAATGTACCTGCAATATATACTGAATGCTTGGCTTTTATTATTTCTAACTTACTGTATTTGTCCAGGCCAGCCAGGGGGAATAACATGTACCGTGTGGCATAATGTGAATTTGGCTCATACTGTGTGACATAATGTGAATTTGGCTCATACTGTGTGACATAATGTGAATTTGGGCTCATACATTGTAACGTAATGTGAATTTGGCTCATACTGTGTGGTGTAATGTGAATTTCGGCTCATACTGTGTGGCATAATGGGGATTTCGGCTCATACTGTGTGGGGTAATGTGGATTTCGGCTCATACTGTGTGGCATAATGTGGATTTTGGCTCATACTGTGTAGCATAATGTGGATTTCGGCTCATACTGTGTGGGGTAATGTGGATTTCGACTCATACTGTGTGGCATAATGTGGATTTCGGCTCATAATGTGTAGCATAATGTGGATTTCGGCTCATACTGAGTGGCATAATGTGGATTTCGCCTCATACTGTGTGGCATAATGTGGATTTCGCCTCATACTGTGTGGCATAATGTGAATAAAGGGCACTACTGTCAATAGCTGGTGAGCATGGGGACATGTGTGACAAATGCTGGTGTCATACAGAGGAGGAGTGTGATGGCATAGAATGAGGCAGATGTGGCTGTGCTGGAACATGTGTATATTTTAAACTGTACTTTTGTTATATTAAAACTCAAATGTTCGGCCCTCTAAATCTCCCATACTTTTCAGAATGTCCCACTCAAAATTAGGGTGTAGGTGCTTGGGCGTGCAAGGGGTGGGGTGTGGGTGGTACAGATGCACCTCAGCCCACCACTCTCTAGCTCCGCCACTGGGTCAGGGATAGGTTGGGAAAGTGTAAGCAGTGATAGGATGCAGCGGCAGCTAGGACTCAGGGTTATGCCGTAGCGGACAGTCAGTACTAGCTGGTGGTTGCACCATTATGTTTCATTTTATTTATCTGGGGTGTATTATATCTACTTTATTATTAGGAACTAGGGAGAAATTAGATTAAGCCATGTGATTTTACTGAAAGAATGTAAAATTGTGCTAGACAAGTCCCTGGGCGGTGTTGGACATGCCCAAAAGGCGGTGCTAGACACACCCAAAAGGTAGTGGTAGACACACCCCTCCTGTAGTGCACCCCCTAATAAAATTAGTTGCGCACGCCTATGGTCACACGCGCAAAGAGAGGATTCGGGACGCACACAGGGAAAAACATGAGGTATTCCAGTGTACTTATTACAGTATTTTTTTCAATTTTGTACAACATCCACCTACATCAAATTCCAATCAGGCAGGGGTGTGTGTGTGTGTGTGTGTGTGTGTGTGTGTGTGTGTGTGTGTGTGTGTGTGTGTGTGTGTGTGTGTGTGTGTGTGTGTGTGTGTGTGTGTGTGTGTGGGGGGGGGGGTTGCCAAAATACTGACATGCGTTTTTCATTGTTTTTTTGTGTGTATGTCGACATAGGTTGACATGGACACCATATAAGTGTACCACGTCCCCTCGCATGGCTCGCGCTTCGAGCACGGTGCCTCGCTACGCACGGCACACTATTATATACCCTCGAGGTCCACTGGGATGGTAAAGTATGAACAAGTCGGTTTCAATTAAAAAAATAATGAAAAACTCATGTCGGCATTTTGACCTGTTGGCATTTTACATGTCGGTATTTTGACCATGTCGGTATTTTAAATGTCAGTATTTTGTCCATGTCAGGATTTTGACCTTGTCGGGATTTTGACCGTCAGTCAATTGCTGTCGGGATTTCGACCGTCGGGATTTTGATTGGAGGTAAATTGACTGCATCCCGGTCTGGCAACCAGTGCAGAAATTAGTCTGGAAACTAGTATAGCAATCAGACGGTGATCACTCCCACAGTTGGTTTGGAAACCAGCAACAATACTCCACACAGTCAGTTTGCAATGCAAAGTCCACAACCAAGCAAGGCTAAGCAGGAGACAACTTGAAACACATATGAAGTGGTTGTATTAAGTGCCAGATGCCATAGCACAATGCTGAATGCGAGTTAACCATACACAGGTGAAGATAATGAATAGCACCTGAAGAAAGCCTCTTACTGCAAAAGGTGGAGGCTGACTGTAGCTGAAGTTAATGCTGGGACCTGTAGTTCTACAGGAATACTGGAACCGGGAGATCACTTGGAGATGCCAGAAATAGGAGATCGCTGGAAACAGGAGATTGAAGACTGGAGACTGGAGACTGGAGATTGGAACTGGAAACTGGAGATTGGAAACTGGAACCAGGAGACGCTATGCAGCAATGCGACGTATTGTCCAAGGTGATGAGACTGAGCCAATGCTCTGGACTTATACTCCCTGGTCGGCAGTCATTGGATACTTGGATCATGTGAGCAATCACAGTGCAGGATTGGGTTCTCTCCTGTCAGCTGACCGCAAGTGTCACGGCAGCGCCCATGCTGTACAGATGGCCGGTACACAGGAGGGCACCTGCAGAATGGACTTCAGGGGTTCACTACAATAGTGGAAACTGCGCTCCGCAGACAGGACACTCATACAGCCACAGACTGGTGCCGTGACCTCCTTAGGCCTGCACACCAGCGCGCCGGTGAGACATCACTTAATGCTGGTTCCTGACAGTACCCCCCCTTTTATTGGTGGGCACCGAACACCCACGAGGCTTGGAAGGAAACAGTCTATGAAAAGCTTGGACTAACCATGGAGCATGGACATCAGTGGCGTTAACCCAATTCCTCTCCTCAGGACCATACCCGGACCAGTCAATCAGGTACTGTAGACGACCATACCAACAACATGAGTCCAGGATCTTTTCAACCTCGTACTCAACACCGCAATGAGTTTTGATTCTTGGACCTGCTGGAAGAGCTTTCTGAAAACGGTTAAGAATCAGGGGTCTAAGGAGAGAGATATGAAATGAGTTTGGGATTTTCAAATAAGGAGGCAATTTCAATTTATCAGCCACTGGGTTAATCACTAGTTCACCTGGAAACGGACCAATAAACCGCGGAGCAAACTTCATAGAGGGAACTCTAAGGCGGAGATTACGAGTAGATAACCAGACTTTATCACCTGTCTTTAAACTGGGAACTGCTCGTCTTTTCTGATCAGCAAAGATCTTGTACTGTCGAGATGCTTTCTTGAGAGAAAGATGAATCTTTGCCCAAACCTGAGAGAACTGCTGAAGAGCTGAAGTGGCTGCAGGCACATCGACCACTGGAAGATCTTGGAAATCTGGAACTCTGGGATGTTGACCGTAAACTGCAAAGAAAGGAGTAGTATTGGTGGCTGTATGGTAACGGAAGTTATGAGCAAACTCTGCCCGAGGCAATAAATCTACCCAGTCGTCCTGCGAAGAGGAAATATAAAGGCTCAAAAAAGCTTCAAGTTCTTGGTTTACCCTTTCGGTCTGCCCAATCGTTTGAGGGTGATATGCTGTAGAGAGTTTGAGTTTAACTTGTAAAGCAGAGCATAAGGCCTTCCAAAATCTTGCCACAAACTGAACACCATGGTCAGATATAATTTCTGTTGGGAGTCCATGTAACCTGAAGACTTCACGTAGGAATACTTGTGCAAGCTTTGGAGCAGAAGACAACCCCATGAGTTGAACAAAATGGGCCATCTTTGAGAACCTGTCAACCACTACCCAGATGGTATCATACCCTTTGGAGGGAGGTAAGTCTGAGATGAAATACATTGACAGGTGAGACCAGGGACGACTTGGAATAGAGTTAGATAACCGTTGACCAGCAAGAGACTGACAGGGAACTTTGTGCTGAGCACACTTGGGACATGAAGCCATGAAATCCTGAATATCAGCTTTCATATGAGGCCACCAATAGGACTGAGACAAAAACTTATAAGTCTTTAGGATCCCAGGATGTCCGGTAAACTTAGAAATATGAGCCCATGACAGCAGATTCGGGCGGAGCTCAAGAGAAACAAACATCTTGCCAGGAGGCGGAACAGGAGACACTTCTGTGGAAGCAAACACTACGGAATTGAGAACTGGATGAGATGCTTGTTCAGAAGATTCCTCCATGGATGTCATGGAGCGTGACAAGGTATCTGCCTTAACATTCTGAGAACCAGGGCAGAACTGTAACTTGAAATTAAAACGAGAAAAGAATAAAGTCCACCTTGCTTGATGAGGATTTAAACACTGCGCTGTTTTCAAATAAAGAAGGTTCTTATGGTCGGTGAAGATGGTAATAGGAAACTTTGCGCCCTCCAGAAGATACCTCCACTCTTCCAGGGCCAGCTTGATTGCCAGGAGCTCCTGGTCACCGATGGCGTACTTTATCTCAGCAGGTAGAAATCTACGGGAGAAAAACCCACAGGGGTGAGTTACCATCGTCGCTGGTTTGGGACAACACCGCGCCAACGCCAACTGTTGAGGCGTCCACTTCCAACTCAAAGGGTCTGTTGATATCTGGTTGCTTTAACACAGGAGCTGAAATGAAAGCTTGTTTAATTTTATGAAAAGCAGCCAGAGCTACTTCTGACCACTGAGAAGGATTTGCACCTTTCCGTGTGAGGCAAGTAATTGGGGCTATCAAGGTAGAGAATCCTCTAATGAATTTTCTATCATAATTGGCAAAGCCAGTAAAACGTTGAACAGACTTGAGTGTTGTAGGAAGACACCAGTTCTCTATTGCTTCCAATTTAACAGGGTCTATTCGAAGATCTGAACCAGAGATTATATACCCGAGGAAGGGCATCGAAGGAGCTTCAAAGGTACACTTAGACAACTTCCCATAAAGATGATTCTGTTGTAGGCGTTGAAGGACTTCTTTTACCTGTTGATGATGAGAGGCTAAATCTTGAGAGAAAATCAGAATGTCATCAAGGTAAACTACCACTTATTTATACAGAACATCTCGAAATATTTAATTGACAAAGTTCTGAAGGGGGACAGTGTGTGTGGTGGCATTACTACAGGGGGACAATGTGTGTGTGTGTGGTGGCATTACTACAGGGGGACAGTGTGTGTGGTGGCATTACTACAGGGGGACAGTGTGTGTGGTGGCATTACTACAGGGGACAGTGTGTGTGTGTAGTGGCACTACTACAGGGGATAGTGTGTGTGTGTGTGGTGGCATCACTACAGGGGTAGTGTGTGCGGTGGCATTACTACAGGGGGACAGTGTGTGTGTGTGTGTGTGTGTGTGTGTGTATGTGTGTGTGTGTGTGTGTGTGTGTGGGGTGGCATTACTACAGGGGGACAGTGTGTGTGTGTGTGTGTGTGTGTGTGTGTGTGTGGTGGCATTACTACAGGGGGACTGTGTGTGTGTGTGTGTGTGTGTGTGTGTGTGTGTGTGTGTGTGTGGTGGCATTACTACAGGGGGACTGTGTGTGTGTGTGTGTGTGTGTGTGTGTGTGTGTGTGTGTGTGTGTGTGGTGGCATTACTACAGGGAAACAGTGTGTGTGGTGGCATTGCTACAGGGGACAGTGTGTGTGTAGTGGCACTACTACAGGGGACAGTGTGTGTGTGTGTGTGTGTGTGTGTGTGTGTGTGTGTGTGGTGGCATTACTACAGGGGGACAGTGTGTGTGTGTGTGTGTGTGTGTGTGTGTGTGCGTGCGCGTGGTGGCATCACTACAGGGGTAGTGTGTGCGGTGGCATTACTACAGGGGGACAGTGTGTGTGTGTGGTGGCATTACTACATGGGGACATTGTGTGTGTGTGGTGGCATTACTACAGGGGGACTGTGTGTGTGTGTGTGTGTGTGTGTGGTGGCATTACTACAGGGGGACTGTGTGTGTGGTGGCATTACTACAGGGTACAGTGTGTGTGTGTAGTGGCACTACTACAGGGGACAGTGTGTGTGTGTGTGTGTGTGTGTGTGTGTGTGTGTGTGTGTGTGTGTGTGTGTGGTGGCATTACTACAGGGGGACAGTGTGTGTGTGTGTGTGTGTGTGTGTGTGTGTGTGTGTGTGTGTGTGTGTGTGTGTGTGTGGTGGCATCAATATATGTTTGTTTTATTTCCCATGTGCGTGTTGGCACACACATGGGGAAATAAAGGCACATCATCAGGGTACTGATGATGTGCCTTGGCAATTTCCAGATCTTGTTCGGTGTGCCGCTCTTCACACCGTCGCAAGGGGCTACGCCCCTTTAACCCTTGCATGCCTATATGGGGTTCAAAATTTGTATTATATGGAGTATTACCTGCATTCCTTTGTTAGTGGTTAAATAGTGCACAATGAAAGGGCGTGCGATGGTGAAGGAGGCGCAGCCCCTTGCGACTGCGTGAACAGCACCTGCAGGGCACGATGTACAGAATGAGCGGGTGCAGGGGGGACTGCGGATGGGGGAGGGTGTCTGTAGATGCTGCAGGTGGAGGGGGGCAGATGCGGGGGGGCCCGGATGGGGAAGGGTTGGGACGTGCTGCGGGTGGGGGAGAGACAGAAGAGTGGGAGCTGTAGATGGGGGAGGGGTCCGGAGGCACTGCAGGTGGGGGAGGGGCAGGTGCAGGGATGTTGCGGATGGGTGAAGGGTTCCGGAGGTGCTGTGGGATGGGAAGGGGCGGGGGTGCCGGGGGTGGGGTAGGGGGTCCGGAGGCACCGTGGTGGGGGAGAGGCAGGTGCGGCGGACGGGGAAGGGGGTCCGGAGGCGCTGCAGGTAGTGGAGGGGCAGGTGCGGAGGTGCCGTGGGTGGGTGAGGGGGGGACCGCGAATGGAGGAGGGTGTCTGCAGATGCTGTGGGTGGAGGATTACAGGTGTAGGGGGAGACATATATGGGGGGTGGATGGTGGAGGGGGTCTGGAGGTGCTGTGGGTGGTGGGGGAGTGGGAGCCGCTGGTGGTGTAGGGGGTCTGGAGGCACAGCGTGTGGGGGAGGGGTGGAGTGTCGCATGTGGTGGAGGGGAAGGTGCGGAGGTGTGGTGCATTGGGGAGGGGTCTGGAGACGCTGCGGGTACTGTACCTGCCAAAAAGGTAGTTGGAGGGTATGCAGTAACAAGGCAAGGACAGGGGTGACGGGGCCAGAACAGGGGTGACGGGGCCAGGACAGGGGCGACGGGGCCAGGGTAGGGGCGGCAGGACCAGGATTTGGTTGACAGGGTCAGGATTTGGTTGACAGGGCCAGGATAGGGGTGACAGGGCCAGGATAAGGGTGACAGGGACATGACAGAACACAGGGCACGGGAGAGATTGGTATTAGGGACAAAACAGTGGTGACAGACAGATGTGTCTTACCGCAGTCACTGCTGCTGGCTGCTGTTCCACTCCAACCTGTTTGGATCTGCTGCTGGTGGAGACTTGGCATGGTTGACTCTCTCAGGCTGGAGTCCTGCTTCCTCTGCCCGTCCGCATACCTCCCCCCCACTCCTCAGTCACACACCGCGGACCTCGCGCGGCTGCCGGGCACTGTGGTAAGGTGAGACTGGGAGTGACTGGTTAGCCCCCAGGAGACGCTGCGGCTGGAGGCAGGAGGGGGTCATAGCATGCACCGGCGCGGACCTCGCGGCTGCCGGGCACTGTGGTAAGGAGAGACTGGGAGTGACTGGTTAGCCCCCAGGAGACGCTGCGGCTGGAGGGAGGAGGGGGTCGGAGCCTGCAAGCAGCGCGGACTTCTGCAGCGCTGCCCGCCGGCTAAAGTGTGTGAAGGAGCTGGGCGCAACTCACTGCGGGCGGCAGCGCTGCAGCTAGCGGTGGGGCTGCCGGGGCTGGAGATAACAGAGGCAGTACGGAACCTGCACAGCGGCAGGTGCCCCACAAAACTGCAGCTAAGAAGCATGGAGTGTGCCGGAAAGTGACGCTCCTCCACGTCAGAGAGACCCTGCTGAGTATGCTGATGTGGGGGGTCAAGTACACAGTGAGCCGGTGTCCGTCTGTCTGTATGGCATACCCCCTCACACACCCCCATACCTCCCAACTGTCCCGATTTTCGCAGGACAGTCCCATTTTTTGGGGTCTGTCCCACTGTCCCGCCCGCGGGCCACAGTGTCCCGCGGTGGGGGGGCAGTTGGGAAGCTCCAGTACTCGCTGTTCTGCTTAGCATGCACACAGCGTCTATTTAGTGGAGACAGAGGGAGAGGGGGCATCAGTGGGTACGGATTAAGGGTGGGCCCAGGGGGTACGTACCCCGGGCCTCACAGTTTTAGGGGGGCCCCCAGCTGGAATAGCTCTGTCCCAGCTCTGAAGCTCCCCCGTCCTGCCAGCAGCAGCAGCATTGTGCTATAGTCAGCACACGCTGCTGCGTGTAGGCAGGTCTGTGGTGTTGCAGGGAGGCAGCAGCCTCCCTGCTGTCTTCTACCTGTGCGGGTGTGTAAGGGGGAGCAACCACCCCCTCTGGATTTACCCCTAGCTGAGGGGCCAAAATCCCATTTAAAAAAAAATCCCGGAATTTGCATAAGGGGCGTGACCACAAGGCCCTCAATTAGGCCACGCCCCCAAACCCACAGCAGGCACAGCAATGAGATAGGGTTCTTGTCTCAAGTGCCCTGGGCCCCCCGGACTCATAATCCGCCACTGGGGGCATGCCAGCAGCTCACAGAGCGCTGGGCATGCCCCCTCACTGACGAAAACAGGGGCGTGGCTCGAGGTCGCGGGTCCACCCGCGAAGCCACGCCCCCTTTCCCATTGGTCATGCCCCCTTTTTACTGTGCGTGTGTCCCTCCTGCCTGAAGAAAGTTGGGAGCTATGCACCCCTGCCTGTGCCATGCCCATACCATCTGCTCCTGCTCCAAGTCTCCTATAGATTTGCCCAGATCTGTGACTCATTTGACTAACTCCGCCCAGTGTTTTGACTCCGCCCAGCGTTAGCAAATGAAGCACAAAGTCACAGATCTGGGCTATTATATAGGAGATATTCAATGCACTATCTGGTGTATAAAAAGACCAATGTGTATATATATGTTCAGGTTATTCTACTGTTCCACCAGACTCCCGCACTTGCTCCAATGTTCCGCAGAGTGGGAGCTTGTGGATTGCATTTGGAAACCCCCTATGTAGAAACCCTGCATTTGTTCCTGCCTTTTATTTTCCTGTAAGTCTGTCAGCAATATTATGTGGTTTTGTACACCCACTGATACACTAGAGAAATTGAAAATCAAAACAAACACTTGTCCTCATTAATGGTCACTGCATACTCGGCAATAAGTAGTTTGTTAGTAGTTTGCTAGCATGCAGCATGACATCATGCCTGGGGAATGTTCACTAGACTCCCTAACAAGGTTAGACTAGAATAGGTTTAGAAATGATGTCAGTCTGTTTCCGTTCTTAAGACAAAGCTAGTCCAAATACAAAATGAGCCAGCACGTTATATGAGTATGTGTTGCCTAGGTATGTCATTCCATAACTGGTTTGAATTCCTTCTCAGTGAAAGAGACAGCTACAGCTACTTTTAACTAACCTATAACATTCATTACTAGTGATGTCATTTAGATAAACCCTTAAAATTAAGACACTTCTCATATCCACCTTTAAACGTTACAGATTATTGGCCTAATTCTGAGTTGATCGCAGCAACAAATTTGTCAGCAGTTGGGCAAAACCATGTGCATTGCAGGGGGGGCAGATATAACATGTGCAGAGAGAGTTAGATTTGTGTGGGTTATATTGTTTCTGTGCAGGGTAAATAATAGCTGCTTTATTTTTACACTGCAATTTAGATTTCAGTTTGAACACACCCCACCCAAATCTAACTCTCTCTGCACATGTTATATCTGTACCCCCTGCAGTGCACATGGATTTGCCCAACTGCTAACAAATTTGCTGCTGCGATCAACTCTGAATTAGGCCCTATGACCCTCATTCCAGGTTGTTCGCAGTTTGGTTTGCACGCAAGCAGCGTTCGCAGAGCAGCGAACACATCGGCAGAATGTAAACAAACGCCCACCACGCACTCCTGCAAACGACCATGCACAAATGCTCAAAGTAGGTGTGTATTATATATCACCGTTCGCATGACTGCTATATGCATCGCTAGCAACACATAACCCATCGCATATGTGCAATGCCTTCGCACAGTACTTGTTTTTTTTTCCACCTACATATTTCCTTCCTCAATTAAGAAACCAATTAGGGTAATGATTTTTAATGTGATTGGACATTTAAGTCTTCAAAGACTTCAAACTGAAGAGTTTGTCAGCCTAATTGCACAATAACAATCCTATTTGTTTATTTTATTTTTAAGTTAACAAGTGTTTGTGACTCTATTTTTTCAATACCACATAATTTAAATGTGTATTATCCTTCACTGACATAATGTACATTACAATTTTTTTTTTATTGGGTGTAGTGTGTGTTAAAATGTTTTTTTTTTTTTTTATTATTAAACAATCAGCTAATAACTGTCCGGTCACAGTCCATGGGGTATATTTACTAACATTCGTAATTTTCAGTTTGTGGTCAAAGTACAATCGCGATTGACATCGAAAGTGTAATTGTGCAACTTTTTGAATTGATTACGCCTAATTTACTAAGCTGTCGTATTTTTTTTTTTTCTGTTGTCCGATGTCGAAGTCATTCGTATTTTGTGGTGGGTTTTTTCGGGCGATTTTGATGTTTTGCGGCCGTGATTTGTGTTTTTTTTACGACTGCGTCACATGTCTGTTACGGCAGTGATTTTAATTTCGCGGCCGCGTTTTCAGTCCTAAGTTTCGTTTTTATCACGCGTACGTGATTGGTTGTATTTGTGATGGAGGAGTGTCTGTGCACATTACTATAAAACCGCCCCAAACACACCGCACCTCGTGGGTTTAGCTAGTGGAGAGGAGAGAGGAAGGTGTATTTGGAGTTGGTGAGTTTGGTGGATTTTTTGGTGGATTTGGAGAGGAGTTTTGTGATTGTTGAGTGCTGTACTGTGTGTGTAAGTAGTCTTGTCATATTTGTTGTCTAGTTTTTTTCAGAGTTTGTAAACTTTTTTGTCCTTGTTTTTTTTTTCAAGTCTTTTGTCATTGTTTGTGAGTGAGTGAGTGAGTGAGTGAGTGAGTGAGTGAGTGAGTGTGTGTGTGTTGGCTGTGTGGTGTGTAGTAGTAGTAGTGGAGGAGTGTGTTTTGTGTTTTATTTTTTCTGTGTTTTGTGTCGTTTGTCCTAATTATGTCTGACTCAGAGGTCAGTGTGGTGGAGGAGGTTAGTGAGAGGGAGGAGGTGAGTGAGGTGGAGGTGAGTGAGAGGGAGGAGGTGAGTGAGGTGGAGGGGGTTAGTGAGAGGGAGGAGGAGAGTGAGGAGGAGGAGGGGGTGCCTGTTGCTCAGTTTTCAAGTGATAGTGATGGTGCTGTGGCTCCGCAGCCACGCACCACTACCAAGACTGGCCGTAATGTAAAGTTCAGCTATGCTGAAAACATGGCGTTGGTGCGGGAGCTGATGAGGCATCATCGGCAATTGTTTGGCCAGGATGCTGCCAAGGTGTCCTCCCGCAGGAAATCTGTCCTGTGGGGGAAAGTAATAGTGGCAGTTAATAGTGAGGGTGTGGTGAGGCGGACTGAGGACACGTGTCGCAAGAGGTTTTACGACATCAAGCGCCGTGTCAAGGCCAAGATGGCCAAGGAGGCAAAATCAGCCCGCCAAACCGGGGGTGGCCCCCCTTTCCGGGCAACCTATCGTGACTGGGAGGAGCCTGTGCAGGCACTGATTCCTGCAGAAGTGGTGTCTGCAACTCATGTCCGGGATTCGGACCGCCCTACGCAGGATGGTGAGTTGGAATTTATAAAAAGTTTTTTTTTTTTTTTTTTAAATGATCATGCAGCAAAATTAAATTTTTAATTTAAGTATGCATACATTGTGTTGGTCATGTATTGCAGGCCTGAGCACCCTTAAGGTGTATTTTTGTTTTTAAACTGCATTTCCCATCATGCCTTGGCTGTTTTTTTCTTTTATTGAATGCAAAATCAGGTGCAGTGCATGCTGGTATGTGTAGTTCCAAAACTTAATATGAGATATTTCTTGCCCATAGCTGTTGTATCTAATAGCAGCTTTGTATGATTTGTGTGTGTGTTTTTTAAAGTATTTTTAATTATAATAAATTTTGGTTTAAGTTGCAAGTAATCAAACTCTGCAATATCTTGCACACAATTCATCAATGTTACTGTTTTATTTAGTGCAACACCATGTTCATTTTTATAGATAAACCAAATTAAGTAATCACGAAGATGTTAACCAGAAATTAGTTTACTTTACAATACGTACAAGATGGTTACAGTACACTAAGGTTTTGCAGTTATCAATGTTTTTTACAAGTATGGTAATAATGTTGTTAACACTTTTTCAACAGTACGCCAGACCAGCCGCCCAGACAGGCCCCAGCCAACTGATGAGGATGCTGGTATTGCAGGTAAGAATTCACTGTAGTCACATATTCTGCAAACACATAGAAGTACAAAATATTAATGTTTATATATTCACATAGGTTCTACTTCTGTAAGCCGACCTCCTCTAAGGCGCCCATCACAGGGCTCGGCTAACTTACCCAGGAGGCCAAGCAAGACACGGCGTCTTGAATCCGAATCTGCGGCTCCATCTTCCCCACCCAGGCGGCGCATCTCCGCAGTCTCACCCCAGCCACCACAAGCACTATTGGCTAGTCCACAAAGTGATGAGCCACGATCACCTCAGTTATCTGGTGAGTAAAAACTTACAATAAGCACATACAAAATAATATACACAGTACAGTTACTATGATGTGAGTTGTAGTTGAGATTTCATGTTTGCCATAACAACCAAACAGATTTCACGTATTAACTTTTTGAAGGTGCAAATGCATAAATTAAATAAATCTTATTGGTTGGTATGGGCAACATCACATTTAAAATTGAACAGCCATCGTAATAAATTTAGTACACACACGTGCCCAGAAAAAAACAGCAAATTACTCACCAAAAACAAACCACCACCACCCCCTGAACACCATTATAGTGTTCACACACCTCCCCTGTCCTGGAGGTAGACTGCTTACTTGATCCGCTCCTCTGGACCATCCAGGTGAGCAGTCTATATCCTGCACAGGGGAGGTGACAGAACACTGTAATGCTGTGGAGGGGAGGTAGTTAGGTGAGGATTCCGGCAGTCAGTCTATGTGCACGCATGTGATGGTATCTATGTGTTTTGAATCAAAATATTCCTCGTTTAGAAAAACACAATTCTAAAAAAAAAAAAAAAAGCAGTATAATTCATTTTGAAATGTTTAGGCCAACCAAATATATTATGTGGAAAGTAAACAGTGCATGTTGCCCACCCCATACAGAACCAACCTTGATGCCCGACGTTGGCCAGCAGGAACAAGACCAACAGGCCACCTACACACTAAA
>NC_086447.1:542951225-543046225 GCF_028390025.1 Pseudophryne corroboree | reverse complement strand
AGGCATCTATTTTTTGCAGAAGAAAAATCTGTATGCCTTTTTTTTCTGGCTACATAACACCTTCCTTGCAGTCTATTTTTGTTACTAAAGCTCAGTTAGTTAATGCACCGAATTTCAAACTCAGCTGGAAAACACTCCAAACGCTGCCATCAATCTCTGTCTCCCCAGTGGTATCATCACTCATGGAAGAATAACTCTCAGTGTAACATGATTAAATTATTACAGTTGAAGTCAATGGCCGTGACCATAGGTATCTGACACACACAAAAAATTTACCGTGCTGGGAGTGCGATTAACTAGAATAGGTCACATAATAATTGTTATGTATATATATATATATATATATATATACATACATACACATATATATATATATATATACACACATACACACACGCAGTGAGAAAGAAGAAAATTTGGGTGCTACTCCACTATTTTTAGGTCCCATCATAAATTATGGGTCACGAGGGAAGAAAGCAGATGGGACAGTACTGGGGCACGAGGAGAGGGTTAGGGGCTGGAAGCGCTGTGGGTAGGAAGAGAGTAAGGGTTGATAGCAGTTTGGGCAGTGCTAGCGGCAAGGAGGGGGTTAGCGAGAGGCAATACTGGGGGGAGAGATGGGGTAGGGAGGGGATAAAGGAAGCAGTTGGGGCTATACTCAAGGCAAGGAGTGGGTTAGGGGTAGAAAGTGTTAGGGGTAAGGGTAGAAAGTAGTTTGGGCAGTCCTGGGGGAAAGAAGGTGATTGACAGGGGATATGGACAATCAGTATTGGCTGAGGCACACACAGGACTCTGACTCACAGCAGATTTACAACCTGAGTTACCACCTATATAACCCCCCCCCCCCAAGTCCGTAGAGGATGCTGGGGACTCCAAAAGGACCATGGGGTATAGACGGGATCCGCAGTAGACATGGGCACACTAAAAAGACTTTGACTGGGTTTGAACTGGCTCCTCCCTCTATGCCCCTCCTCCAGACCTCAGTTATAGGAACTGTGCCCAGGGGAGACGGACATTTCGAGGAAAGGATTTTTGTTAAACGAAGGCGAGAGACATACCAGCTCACCCCACAAACACACCGTACAACTGGATCAGCAGGAATACCAGATAACAGTTTGAACTAACAACAGCAACAAGCTGAATACAACCGATACACAAACCTCGTGTAACCGAAAATAACCAGTATCAATACAACTGCAAGGAACAGTCCGCACTGGGATGGGCGCCCAGCATCCTCTACGGACTAGGAGAAAAGGATTTACCGGTAGGTATTAAAATCCTATTTTCTCTTACGTACTAGAGGATGCTGGGGACTCCAAAAGGACCATGGGGTCTATACCAAAGCTCCAGACCGGGCGGAAGAGTGCGGACGTCTCTGCAGCACTGATTGAGCAAACATGAGGTCCTCCTCAGCCAGGGTATCAAACTTATAGAACTTAGCAAAAGTGTTTGAACCCGACCACGTAGCTGCTCAGCAAACTTGAAGTGCCGAGACCCCTCGGGCAGCCGCCCAAGAAGAGCCCACCTTCCTGGTAGAATGGGCCTTTACTGACTTCGGCAACGGCAGCCCAGCCGAAGAATGAGCGTGCTGAATCGTATTACAAATCCAGCGTGCAATAGTCCGCTTGGAAGCAGGATTTCCAATCTTGTTGGAAGCATACAGGACAAACAGAGCCTCTGTTTTCCTAATAAGAGCCGTTCTGGCGACATAAATTTTCAAAGCTCTTACGACATCAAGAGATTTTGAGACTGCCAAAGCATCCGTAGCCACAGGTACCACAATAGGTTGATTTATGTGAAACGAAGAAACCACTTTCGACAGAAATTGTTGAAAAGTCCTCAATTCCGCTCTATCCACATGAAAAATCAAATATGGGCTCTTGTGAGACAAAGCCGCCAATTCAGATACTCGTCTGGCAGACGCCAAAGCCAAAAGCATGACCACTTTCCAAGTGAGAAACTTTAACTCAACCTTACGCAAAGGTTCAAACCAGTGAGACATAAGAAACTGCGAAACCACTTTAAGATCCCACGGTGCCACGGGTGGCACAAATGGAGGATGGATATGCAGCACTCCCTTCACGAAAGTCTGAACCTCAGGAAGGACGGACAAATATTTTTGAAAGAAAATAGATAAATCCGAAATCTGCACTTTGATGGAACCCAATTTCAGGCCTGCATCCACGCCTGCCTGCAAAAAGTGGAGGAAACAACCCAAGTGAAACTCCTACGCAGGAGCTGCTTTGGTTTCACACCACGACACATATTTTCTCCAAATACGGTGATAATGTTTTGCAGTGACCTCCTTCCTAGCCTTAAGTAGAGTGGGGATGACCTCCCCGGGAATACCTTTCCAAGCTAGGATTTGGCGTTCAACTTCCACGGCGTCAAACGCAGCCGCGGTAAGTCTGGAAACACCCAGGGCCCCTGCAGTAACAGGTCCTCTCTTAGGAGGAATCGGCCAAGGATCTTCTACTAGTAATTCCTGAAGATCCGGATACCAGGCCCTCCGTGGCCAATCTGGAACGACTAGTATTGCCTGAACCCTTGTTCGCCTTATGATCCTCAACAGCCTTGAATGAGAGGAAGCGGAGGGAACACATACACCGACTGAAACACCCACAGAGTTACCAGGGCGTCCACTGTACTGGCTTGGGGGTCCCTCGACCTGGAACAATACTTCGGAAGCTTCTTGTTGAGGCGAGACGCCATCATGTCTATCTGAGGAATTCCCCGCCTTGTCACTTCTGCAAATACCTCTTGATGAAATGCCCACTCTCCTGCATGGAGATCCTATCTGCTGAGGAAGTCTGCTTCCCAGTTGTCCACGCCCGGGAGGAAGACTGCTGATAGAGCGCTCACGTGCTGTTCCGCCCAGCTGAGAATTCTTGTGGCCTCCGCCATTGCCGCCCTGCTCCTTGTTCCGCCTTGGCAGTTTACGTACGCCACCGCTGTTATGTTGTCCGACTGGATCAGGACAGGGAGACCCTGAAGAAAGTTCTTCGCTTGCAGGAGGCTGTTGCAAATGGCTCTTAACTCGAGAACATTTATGTGATGACAAGATTCCTGGCTTGACCATTTTCCCTGGAAACTTCTTCCTTGCGTGACTGCGCCCCAGCCTCGGAGACTTGCATCTGTGGTCAGCAGGACCCAGTCCTGGATTCCGAATCTACGTCCCTCTAGAAGGTGAGAACCTTGCAGCCACCACAGGAGAGAAATCCTGGCCCTGGAAGATGGACTTATTTTCCGGTGCATGTGCAGGTGAGACCCGGACCATTTGTTCAGCAGATCCCACTGAAACACCCGGGCATGAAACCTGCCAAACGGAATGGCTTCGTAAGCCGCAACCATCTTCCCTAGCACTCGAGTGCATTGATGAATCGACACTCTTGTCGGTCTCAGAAGCTCCTTGACCATGGTCTGTATTTCCAGAGCTTTGTCCTCCGGAAGAAACACTCTCTGTAGCTCCGTGTCTAGGATCATGCCCAGGAAGGGCAGCCGAGTTGTCGGGATCAACCGAGACTTTGGCAAATTTAGAATCCACCCGTGATGTCGCAGAACCGACAGGGAGAGTTCCACATTTCTTAGCAACTGTTCCTTTGATCTCGCCTTTATCAGGAGATCATCCAAGTACGGGATAATTGTGACCCCCTTGCTTGCGAAGGAGTACCATCATTTCCACCATTACCTTGGTGAAAACCCTCGGGGCCGTGGAAAGCCCAAACGGCAACGTCTGAAATTGGTAATGACAATCTTGCACCGCAAATCTCAGGAAGGCCTGATGAGGAGGATAGATCGGGACGTGTAAGTAGGCATCCTTTATGTCGACTGACGCCATAAAATCCCCCCCTTCTAGGCTGGAGATCACAGCTCGAAGAGATTCCATCTTGAACTTGAAAATTTTCAAGTATGGATTGAGGGATTTTAGGTTCAGAATCGGTCTGACCGAGCCGTCCGGCTTCGGCACGACAAAGAGGCTCGAATAGAACCCTTTCCCCCGTTGGGACGGGGGAACCGGCACGACGACCCTCTGTTGACACAGCTTTTGTATCGCAGCATTTATTACTACTCTTTCTGGAAGAGAAACTGGAAGGGCCGACTTGAAAAAGCGGCGGGGGGGTATCTCCTGAAACTCCAGTTTGTACCCTTGGGAAACTATGTCTAAGACCCAAGGAACCAGACCTGACTGAAGAATTGGAGACGGCCCCCCACCGGCACGGACTTCCGCAGGGGAGCCCCAGCGTCATGCGGTGGACTTGGTAGAGGCGGGGGAGGACTTTTGGTCCTGAGTGCCTGACACGGCAGGCGAGCTCTTTCCCCTTCCTCTACCCTTTGAAGCGAGGAAGGACGAGCCCTTTCCTTTTTTGTATTTATTAGGCCGAAAGGACTGCATCTGATGATGGGGCGCCTTTTTCTGTTGTGTGGGAACATAAGGAAGAAAAGATGACTTACCCGCAGTAGCGGTAGACACCAGTTCAGCAAGGCCGTCACCAAACAAGACACTACCTTTAAAAGGGAAAGCTTCCATATTTTTCTTGGAGTCGGCATCAGCATTCCATTGATGAATCCACAGCGCCCTCCTGGCCGAGACCGCCATGGCATTGGCTCTTGATCCCAAGAGGCCAACATCCCTCGCCACATCCTTTAGGTAATCTGCAGCGTCCTTGATATAACCAAGAGTCAAAAGAATGTTATCCTTATCAAGGGTATCCATATCAGAAGCCAAATTATCAGCCCACTTAGCAATAGCACTACTCACCCATACCGACGCCACAGCAGGTCTGAGCAATGCACCAGTATTAACGAAAATGGCCTTCAATGTCGTCTCCAGCTTGCGATCCGCCGGATCCTTGAGAGCAGCCGTGTCAGGAGACGGAAGCGCCACCTTCATGGACAATCGGGATAGAGCCTTGTCCACATTGGGAGATGACTCCCATTTCTCCTTGTCGTCAGAGGGGAAAGGATATGCCATAAAAATCCTCTTGGGAATCTGCCACCTTTTGTCAGGCGACTCCCAAGCCTTTTCACAAAGAGCGTTCAGTTCATGAGAGGGGGGAAACTTCACCTCAGGCTTTTTCCCTTTAAATAAGCAAATCCTTGTGTCTGGAACAGCAGGTTCCTCAGAGATATGTAAAACATCTTTAATAGCCACAATCATGTACTGAATACTCCTAACTAACCTTGGATGTAAAGTAGCCTCATTGAAATCGACATCGGAATCAGAGTCTGTGTCGGTATCTGTATCTGCCATCTGGGTAAATGAACGTTTTTGTGACCCCGAGGGGGTCTGTACCTGAGACAAAGCGTCCTCCATGGATTTCCTCCATGTTTGTGTCTGAGAATCAGATTTATCCAGCCTCTTAGACAATAAAGCCACATTTGCATTCAGTGTACTCAAAATATTCACCCAATCAGCAGTCGGCTGTGCCGACAGAGTCATTCCCAAATCCTTTTCTGCGCCCCCAGTAACTTCCTCCGGGGAGGAACACTCAGCCTCAGACATGTCGACACATAGTACCGACACACCCACACTCACACCGGTCAAATCAAGGGGACAGACCCACAGGGAAGCCTGTAGAGACAAACACAGAGGGAGTATGCCAGCTCACTCCCTAGCGCCCATATACTACAAATAAATAATATATGTGTTTGCGCTGTAATATTAAGATAAAAAACACCAAAAAGCCTAACATAAGTCTTTTCCAGAGAAACTCAGTAGAGCTCCCCTAGTGTGTCCAGTCACTTCTGGATACAGAATATAACTGAGGTCTGGAGGAGGGGCATAGAGGGAGGAGCCAGCTCACACCCAAAGTCTTTTTAGTGTGCCCATGTCTCTTGCGGATCCCGTCTATACCCCATGGTCCTTTTGGAGCCCCCAGCATCCTCTAGGACGTAAGAGAAAACATATTTAATACTACATAGTGCATACACATGGCAATGTGTAAAGTGGCAGCAGTGCAGGTATACTTTAGTCCACATGCAGGGTCTCTCACCGTCTAGGGGTGGTGCGGTGGGCTTAGCTTTAAGTAAAGCAAAAGAAGGTCCCGGGCTGGAGAGTATAAGAGGAGGCCCAAAAAGCAAATGTCCCTTCAGAGTCCACTCCAACAGCCAATAAAGTGCACTGTCCATGCGACCTTTTTCAAGAACGGATATGTTGCCTCCTCCTATACTACCTGCGGTGGTGTCGTGCCCGGGACCTTCTTTTGCCTATTGTGTATATATATATATATATATATATATATATAAAACGGGTCTAAAACTGTAGTAAAGGGAGTATATACAACAAAGTCTGAATAATCACAAAATAACCATACTTATAACAACAGGCTTTCACAAAAGTAATACTTGGTCTACAAGTCACAAATGCTACATGTTTAAAATAACGCAGAGTTTACACATGAAAAAAGACAAGTTTAAAAATGTAAAAAACAAAACAGGCCTTTTTTTTAAAATAAAGTGATAGATCTACCTCTTTCTTAATATGCAATATTGCTTTACTACTTCCCATTTTAAAGCACTGTGAGGTACAGTACGCTGGGGCCATGACGAAAACCAGAATAAAACCCCACTTGTCAATTGGGATATATCATCCCTGAATTACATCAATATTTTAATACTAGGGTTTGCCAGCAGTTTCACTCACGTGGATGTCTGTTATTGCTCAGCGGAACATATTTTACAAAGACAGTAGTGCCATCTAATATTGTTATGTACATTATATATTGTAGACATTGATAATAAAATGTCTTGTAAACAATATTTGCAGTTTTTCCTCCTGGGATTAACACAAAAAGATGCTTGGTGCGCCCTCTACTAGACTGAGGGCGCACCAAGCGCACTCACTTCATGAGTCAAGATAAGCTGCCTGATTAGCAATTAATATATATACAGATTTTCCTGCAAAATCTCCTCTGCCTGATGTCACATCAAGATAATAAATACCTCAGATTCTTTCTATAGTAGACAAGCTATCAAATAGTGAAAAGTCGATCTAAATTCATCCAGAATAGATTTCATCCCACTTTTGTCCTGGTTCATGGTAAGTGACACTAAAGGTCAGTACACACTACAGAGATGTGTGCTGAGCAATCTGTCACAGACCGCTCAGCACGGTGCGATGTGTGCTGAGCGAGGGGGAAAAGGGGCGGTGGGGGGCCGCTCATTTCACCCAGTGGGTGAAATGAGCAATGTGCTAGATTGTGCCTGCATGCAGGCCAATCTAGCACCAGCTATAGGGACCATTGCTGGGTTGCATACACACCAGAGAAACGTGCTTAAAATCTAAGTAATCTAGTCAGACTGCTTAGATTTTAAGAACGGATCTCTCCGTATGTACCCCCCTTTAGGAGTCTAATAATGTGCTGAAATATATGACATTATTTGATATTGGGCACTTCTCCAAGGGAGAATAATTACACTATTAGAACTAGACAATTACAGAATTCTTAAACATTACAGGTTTTCATATATATCTTACATTTCAAGATGTGCTGTATATGACTTCAAAAGCCAATAGTTAGCATAGACTCCAAACTGCATGATTGCATTTATAAAACACAGACAGATGATGACTTGGAAGAAAATATACTTACTTACTTAGAAAGCAATCAAATTGGCCTTGATATTAACACTCAAAATAAGGATTTACAACTGAAATTATAAAGTAAATCTCAACTTTAGGTTGCGATAAGCATGTGAAGTTTCCTCTTACAACATCTACACATAGAGCTACAATACGTTATCCATATGAATGGAAACTGCATAGATTTGTAAAGGTCTGTCGTACACCTTCTTTATGAAACTGCTTGCTGCAAGGCATACAGACTAGCTTAACAAGGACCTCACATTGACTGAGTTATTGCAGCAAAGACGTGTAACACAATCCCAATAATTAAAATCCAAATGTGGATATACTGATTAAAAATTTAGAGGAACAATTAGCACTGTCTATTTAAAATGACTGCAGCACTGTTAGTAAGGTTTCAACCATCAATTACCTCTTGATGTGGTTGGGCAACATGTTCACCCAAACTAGATTAGCTGCAACCTAGAGGTGTCATAGTATAATCATGCACACGTATATAATTATGACACTACAGTGTGAAAACAAATAACACCTCTCCCTTCCTGGTCCAAAAACTAGGGATTTGTAGACTTTAGTCAGACACTGCACGCATTTTCTGTACTGTAGTGTGTGTTTGTGTGCTGAGGGTATCTCTTCTTATGCTAGAGACTATGGCTGTCCAGTTAGAAAAGGAGTTGCAGGGCTTTCAATGTCAAAAGTGATTTGCATCACCTAATGATTCGATGTACAAATCAAAATAAACAATCATTATTACATGTAAACCAAATCTAATTGACATTTAATTGAACTGCTTTTTATAAGCATTAAAGAAGGCCTTGCTTCGGGTCCTGTTAGATTATATTACTGAGATTTAATTCAGTAGTGCTTTAGGTCAGCAGAAACAGTGAATTCCCCGTTCCTCTTTTAAAAAGAAATGCATGAAAAAGAAATGCATGACAGTGGCTTCTCCCATGTGATCATGGATTAACCTGCTGTTTTGTTTGTGTGATTGTGCAAATGTGACGTCCAGCAATCCTTGAGCAAATTAAGGGCAATGGGGGTAATTCCAAGTTGATCGCAGCAGGAAATTTTTTAGCAGTTGGGCAAAACCATGTGCACTGCAGGGGGGGGGGCAGATATAACATTTGCAGAGAGAGTTAGAATTACCCCCAATGTACACTGCTCAAAAAAATAAAGGGAACATTTAAACAACACATCCTAGATCTGAATGAATTAAATATTCTTTTTTTATGCAAATTGTGTTTTATTAGTAAAGAAATAACAGTATACAGCTCGAGGAAATTGCATACAGTACAAGAATTATTGTAACATAAGCTGTCATAACAGTCGTAGACTAAACATACAGAAGACAAAAGCAATGTATAATATCGTCAGCCTACTTAACTTGAGGCAGTAAACTGTATTATCTTCAAATAATAATAACAAGAAAAATAGAATATACATGAAACAGAAAGAACAGACAGAAAAAAGGGAGAGAAGGAGAAAAAAGAGAAAGATAGATAGACCGCTAACACCATCACAACCCTAAGATGTCGTAGGGGGGGAGAGTAGCAAAAAAGTTTTATATTCCTGCGTCCCTTTGAATTCCAGCCAGTCAAACCAGACGGCTCTGAATCGAGACGCAGATTGTTCGGAAGAAGACGTCAAGTCTTCCATTGCCATATAGTAATCGATTCTTTGGAACCACTTGGCAATGGGAGGCTGTACCGGAGATCTCCAGAAGCACGGAATGGTCGCCCTAGCAGCATTCATCAGATGTCGCAGTAGTGAATTTTTAAACTGGGATAGCGGGAAATCCATTAAATTAAGTAACCAAAACTCAGGTGTCTCTGGTATTGGGAGTCCCGTAACACGCCTAGTGATAGAATGAACCTGTTGCCAGAAGGAAGCCAGATCCGGGCATCGCCACCAGATATGGTAGGGAGTGCCACGAGACCGGCCACACCTCCAGCAGGTGTCTGGAACACTCGGAAACATGTGATGGACCCGGTCCGGGCATCTATACCATCTTGAGACCACTTTGTATTGTGTCTCCAGAACTTGGAGTGAGGGTGAACTAGCAAATGTGAACTGAAAAATGCGAGACCATTGGTCAGTGGTCAACTCTTAACCCAGGTCTTCATGCCAAGCCGTAACGAATGCCAGAGAACGGGTGGGAGAGCTCACAAGGCATTGTCAGTACAGTAGAGATATTAGGTGTAGTGGCAAATTCTCGGAGAGACAAAAGGACTCAAAAATCGTCGGCTTCCATCCCACCGCACGAGCCGGCGTTGCAGCAACATAATGCCGAATTTGTAGGTAAGCCCAGAAAGAATTAGTCGGTAGACTAAGGGACTGTTGCAGGTCCGCGAAGGGATGGAAGCCTGCCGAGCCAATCAGGTGACTCAAACGAGAAATGCCGGCTTCCGCCCATACTGATGACGAAGACAGGGAGAGGGGATTTGCGGGTAGGTCCGGATTAAACAATAGAGGTGTCGGCAGTGAAGGGCATGGGCTAAAAGAGTCTAAATACCTAAATTTCTTCCATATCTTAAGGGTCGGGCCTAAGGTGGGATGAGCTACACGTGGAATTTGTTTGAGCCAAGGGAGAATATGGGAAGGAGCACCCACAGTCACTTCCGCTATAAGTGGCCATTGCTTAGGACATGGGGATCTAGACATATCAATAACTCTGGCCAAATGCACAGCATAATAATAGTTAATAAAATGAGGTAATTGTAAACCGCCTTCTCTACGAGTACGGGTCAGTGTGAATTGGGAGAGTTGGTGCCCTCTCCGCCCCCAAATGAAACAACCGACAGATGACTGCAAAGTAGTGAAAAAAGAAGCAGGTACTGCTATGGGCAACGTTTGCAGTAGGTACAAAATGCTAGGGAGAATTGTCATCTTCACCGTGTTAATCCTACCCAGCCAAGTAAGTTGGAGTGAAGACCATTTATTAAGATCAGTAGTAATCTTAAGAAGTAAAGGCAGAAAATTTACCCTGTATAAATCAGTGAGGTCTTTAGTCAAGAGAACTCCCAAATACTTTAGCTGAGCAGGATGCCATTGAAACGGGAACGAATCCCGAATTCCGTCAAGTACTCGTGTGGGCGTTGAAATATTCAAGGCAACAGACTTAGTGAAATTTATCTTGAAGTTAGAAAGCGAACTGAACCTATCAAATTCCTGCATAAGAGCTGGAAGGGAAGTCACCGGGTCCGACAATATAGCCAAAAGGTCGTCCGCATACAATGCCAATTTGTGCTCCCGCCCTCCAGCCCATACACCGTGAATATTCGGATTGCCCGAATCGCTCTCGCGAGTGCCTCCATGCAGAGAACAAATATGAGCGGGGACAGGGGGCAGCTTTGCCTTGTCCCATTTCGTATCAGGAAGGGAGAAGTAATAAGTGTAGAAATCTATGCTCCACTAAGAAGTAGTCTGGGAGTGAATACATAGTGTGAGGAGAAGAAAAGAAGGTATAGTCCCTCCCCGTCGGGTGTTGAGTTCTCCATAAGTCCATCAACTGGAACTCACGAAGAAGTTGGCTCACCCGACGGTGATCATGGGTCGGCCGTCTATTCAGGGAAGGAGAGCAGTCCATCCCAGGGTCCAAGGACCAGTTAAAGTCGCCCCCCATAATCAGTCGCCCTTCTTTAATAGGTTCTAACTGTCGCAGTATTTTGGTAAAAAACTGTCGTTGACGTCGATTAGGAGCGTAGATATTAACTAGAGTATAAACCTGATTGTATATCGTGCACTTAACAACCTGGCACTGGCCTTCTTCTAAAATTAGGTGAGAGACATCTGTAATCGGGACCCGACGTGTCAATAAAACCGCGACCCCCAAAGACTTATTGACAGAGTTATTGTTACAAAAAACATGTGGGTAATGATAATTTCCCAACCCAGGGGAGGCTTTGCTTTTCTCCAAGAGACCCATTTTAAAAGTAATGTCTATGCGCTCCGCCCATAACTCCCGCAACAAGGTGGACCTCTTTTCAGGGATATTAAGTCCCTTCACATTGAAGGAACACAGCCTAAGGTCAGAGGGCATGGAGAAGGCTGGCTTTGCTCCCTACCATGAGTAAGAAAGGTAACGCGGACTCACCATAGATGAGAGGAAGGTACAGGGTCCAGTCACCATGGGTACATCGGGCTGCAATGGTGATAAGCGGAGAGACCAAGGGAAAGAAGGAAGAGAGAAAGAGCGAGAAAGTGAAGGACACAAGAAGAAAAAACCAATACAGAGAGCATAGAACTATAGGACAATAGTAATACGTCTTGTAAAATAGTAACTTTACCGCCGTTATGTCGTAGGGAGGTTATACCCACGACTTAAGAGCCAAAACAGGCAGGCGGCATGACCCAACTGGGGCACAGTAGTAACAACACAACCTAGGACCACTAATAGAACAGTATACGACTAAGGGCACTCATGAGTAAATCAGCTGACTGCAGTATTATACATAAAGCAGTCCCCCCATTTTGCAGTGAACGCAACGGGAACAAGTATCTCTTCATTAAAAAAAATTGAAAAATAAAAAAGACTTGTAGAAGGCCAGGGAATGCATCAAATCCAAACAACAAGAATGTCAGGGAAAGGGAGGGGGTGTAAACAAGATAAGGCAACATCACAGAGTGAATATACTTTAAAGTAGAAACTCTAGTGCGTAGGAGGAGCAATGGCCGAGCATCAAGGTCCAGAATAGGCTCAACTAGACTTCCAAGGACCGGGCAGAGCCAATCAAAACTAGCCTATATCCGATCATTTTAAATCAAAGAGAAGGAAATTGTTATAAATCAGGGTCTAGCCTCGAAATGATTTGGAGATGACCGAGTCGAACCCCATTTCCTGTTGCTGACCGGAGTCCAGGATGGCCGGGGGGCTGGAGGCGTCGGAGGATCAAATCAGTGATAAGATTGAGTCCACTCTGTTAAGGCAGGCTTAGGTATCGACAGTGCAGAGCAAAAATTGTCCAAGTCGTCCGGCGTGTGCAAGACAACCTGTCTTCCCTCAAAGGTGGCTTGTATACTAACGGGAAAGCCCCATCGGAATCTTATGCCCTTTTCCTTAAGAGCCTCCGTCAGGGGCTTGAGGGACCTGCGTTGCTGGAGTGAATACCAAGACAAGTCTGGGAAGATCTGAATCACACTGTTATCGAACATCAATCGATCCAATTTGCGGGCTTTATTAATTATCTCCTCCTTTATATGATAGTAGTGAAGACGACAGATAACATCTCTGGGAGCTTCAGAGGAAAGACCTTTCGGACGAAGCACTCTATGAGCCCTGTCAAACAGTATGGTATTGTCCGGTTTCGCATCCAAGATCTCATTAAATAATTTAGTGAGGGCGTCCGCTATCCCCGACCCCTGTACATCTTCCGGCAACCCCATGACGCGTAGATTGTTTCTCTGGCCTCTGTTATCAAGGTCGTCCTGTCGGCGCCACAGCGCCTTCAGTTCCTGAGCCTGAAGTGCAACAGTATCACAAAGTTTGCGCTGAAAAGAAGAGACTTCATCGATGTGGTCCTCCATATCCGAAACTCGGTGGGATATTTGTGAGATGTCTGCCTGAAGTACGGAAATTTCAGATTTAACCGTGTCACGTATCTTTTGTTCCAAATCCAGGAAGTCTCTTTTGGTAGGCAGATCCTTCTTTGTAGGAAGTGAACGCAAATAGGTCAAAATATCAGCCATAGAGGCCTCAGGTTCTTTGTCCAACGGTAAGGGTTGGCACCTGCCATTTCCCCGGTGTCGACGGGAGAGCCAGAGACAGAGGATGTTGAACGAGTGTCCTCACTCTCTATGTCCGGTTGTAGATAACGGAACAAATTAGATTGTAGAGACTTGTCACCAGATTTCTTAGCTGCCGACGATTGCCCCCCTTTCTTAGTTTTCCCCATCAGCAGACGTTATTCATAATAACATACAGTGAAACAAAGAAAAGTCACATAGGTGGATCAGAAGCATTCCAAGTCCAACTTACAGAGCTCCTGCTGCGTTAAGAGCATCCCAGGCTACGCCATCAGCCACCAAGCCCCATAGTATGCGGGTGGTTCAGGGGGTCAACGGCACGGAGCAGGAACAAAATTCAAGGCATTAATGCTGCAGTGGGAAGGGCCGTGTAGGCTGCGAATCGAGCGTGCAGTTATCAATCAGAGGGTGCACAGCAGGCAGAAAGCACCTAAGGATAGGTGCAGCCAGGGTATGACAGCAGCACTGGATGTACAGGTAATGTAGTGGTGTGATGTAATACAAGCCAGGCTGCTGTGTAAAATCACAGCCTCTGAACTTATACTATGTGCTGCTGGGGGCAGGGTATAATGGCAGGCAGGGAGTCCCTAAAGTGTACCTGGGGATAGCAGGACCTCTGGAGGAGCCCCCTCTGAGGTGGGACACTTGGAAGGCTGAGGCAGATCACTTCAGTGTGGGGAGGTGCAGGGAACCAGAGTTCTGAGTCCCCACAGCCCCGTTATCTGTAGTATGGGCGTGCAGCCCTCAGCCAAGATGGCGTCGCCAGACTCTCATGCAGGGCCCCAGCAGCCAAGATACCCGGAGCCCCCGGATTGAGCCGGATCGTTGGTGGACAGGGTGAGTATTACCTCAGTTGTGGTGGCGGCTCGCGGCCCGGGAGGGGAGAGGGGCTTAGCGTGCGGCCTCCCGACCCCAGGTCCGCAGCAGACGCGTCCGCGCCGAGCTGCGGGTCCCTGCTCCGGGCAGCGCAGCCGCAGGGGAGCCCCTTCAGTAAGCCAGGCAATCGGAGGACAGGTGCGTGTATGGTGGAGGGGGATCATCGGTCTCTTCAACGTCCGCAGGATCCGGACGCCGCACTTCCGGTCAGGGTCCTGGGTGAAATCGAGGCCCCGGCTTCAGATGGATGGGTGGGTGGGTGGGCCGCAACCCGCACGGGGCACCCGCCGGCTCCGCAGGCCACTCCACCCGGCACACCTTATGGAGCAGAATATATCTTGTCTGTGTGAGTAGCAGCCCACACTGGGTAATTTTAATAAACAGCAAGCTAGAGCTCAATCGCCTTACAACCTCCTAGCTCTGCTGCTAAGCCACGCCCCCGAATGAAATATTCTTATTAAATACTTTGTTCTTTACATAGTTGAATGTGCTGACAACAAAATCACACAAAAATTATCAATGGAAATCAAATTTATTAACCCATGGAGGTCTGGATTTGGAGTCACACTCAAAATTAAAGTGGAAAAACACACTACAGGCTGATCCAACTTTGATGTAATGTCCTTAAAACAAGTCAAAATGAGGCTCAGTAGTGTGTGTGTCCTCCACGTGCCTGTATGACCTCCCTACAATGCCTGGGCATGCTCCTGATGAGGTGGCGGATGGTCTCCTGAGGGATCTCCTCCCAGACCTGGACTAAAGCATCCGCCAACTCCTGGACAGACTGTGGTGCAACGTGGCGTTGGTGGATGGAACGAGACATGATGTCCCAGATGTGCTCAATTGGATTCAGGTCTGGGGAACGGGCGAGCCAGTCCATAGCATCAATGCCTTCGTCTTGCAGGAACTGCTGACACACTACAGCCACATGAGGTCTAGCATTGTCTTGCATTAGAAGGAACCCAGGGCCAACCGCACCAGCATATGGTCTCACAAGGGGTCTGAGGATCTCATCTCGGTACCTAATGGCAGTCAGGCTACCTCTGGCAAGCACATGGAGGGCTGTGCGGCCCCCAAAGAAATGCCACCCCACACCATTACTGACCCACTGCCAAACCGGTCATGCTGGAGGATGTTGTAGGCAGCAGAACATTCTCCTTGGCATCTCCAGACTCTGTCACGTCTGTCACATGTGCTCAGTGAGAACCTGCTTTCATCTGTGAAGAGCACAGGGCGCCAGTGGCGAATTTAACAATCTTGGTGTTCTCTGGCAAATGTCAAACGTCCTGCACGGTGTTGGGCTGTAAGCACAAACCCCACCTGTGGACGTCAGGCCCTCATTCCACCCTCATGGAGTCTGTTTCTGATCGATTGAGTAGACACATGCACATTTGTGGCTTGCTGGAGGTCATTTTGCAGGGCTCTGGCAGTGCTCCTCCTGTTCCTCCTTGCACAAAGGCGGAGGTAGCGGTCCTGCTGCTGGGTTGTTGCTGTCCTACGGCCTCCTCCATGTCTCCTGATGTACTGGCCTGTCTCCTGGTAGTGCCTCCATGCTCTGGACACTACGCTGACAGACACAGCAAACCTTCTTGCCACAGCTCGCATTGATGCGCCATTCTGGATGAGCTGCACTACCTGAGCCACTTGTGTGGGTTGTAGACTCCATCTCATGCTACCACTAGAGTGAAAGCACCGCCAGCTTTCAAAAAAGTGACCAAAACATCAGCCAGAAAGCATAGGAGCTGAGAAGTGGTCTGTGGTCACCACCTGCAGAACTCCTCCTTTATTGGGGGTGTCTTGCTAATTGCCTATAATTTCCACAACAGCATGTGAAATTGATTGTCAATCAGTGTTGCTTCCTAAGTGGACAGTTTGATTTCACAGAAGTGTGATTGACTTGTAGTTACATTGTGTTAAGTGTTCCTATTATTTTTTTGAGCAGTGTATTAATCCCGGGATGTAGTCAACATCCCAATGCATGGCATGCAGATGGTCAGAATCCAGACGCTCAAAATCCCTACAGATCCCAATGATAAATATTGGAGTCAGGGTTAGACACTAGCAGGAGGGTTACTGTTAGGCTAAAGGGATGGACGGTTAGGGTTAGGCTGCGGGAGGGGATAATGAATTGTAATAGCTTCAAAACAGCAAGCCTGCATAGGTTTTTTCCAAAGACTTTCTGCTCATTACATACAGTAATGTGTCTCGTAACTGTGGTTGCCACGGTAGTTACATGACGCAGTGCAGATTTGTAAATCATTAATAGCATTCTGTAGAGACGTACTAAGGAAAAGTGCTAATTAACAGGGTACATCTTAAAGCGTGACATACTAATTTGATGTAATAACAAAATTAATACAAAAACTACAGTCTAAGGCAGTGATGGGGAACCTTGACACGCCAGCTGTTGTTTAACTACATATCCTAGCATGCCCTGCTACAGTTTTAGCATGGCCAAATATCAAAACTGTAGCAGGGCATGCTGGGATGTGTAGTTCAACAACAGATTGAGTGCCAAGGTTCCCCATCACTGGTCTAAGGTATCCAATTACTGCGGCTAATGGATTAGCTGTGGCTATCCAATTAGCCCCCACAGCCGGCACTTATTGGAGATTATGCTTTGCGTGCTCTTAAAGGCACGATAACATGGGTCTGGTAACTTATCCCACATCCCATGTGTAATCTGCCAAAAACAAATGTCCCGAACAAAAGGGCTTTAATTGGATAGACCGATAATGACCATGATTGCGGCTAATAAAATAACCCCCTAATTTGTTCATAGATTATTTGTTTTATCTAGTAAAGCAGCAAAGCCAAAAGTATTAGATTTAAGTATACTTCAACTATTGTTTGGTCATATGCTAAAGTAGGGAAATAAAATGAATTCTGTTCAGAGAAGAAAAGTAATCTCATTAACTGACATAAAAGAGTTATTAGTGATGGAGCACAGAATGCAGGGAATGTCCTGTTACTACAGAAAACCTTAGTCTTCATTACTGGTAAAGCAAAACAATAGCTGAACAGGTTTCCCTTGGAGCACGTTTTAATGATAAAACTTATTATCCAGCTGTCAGATGCAGGGGAATCTAGAGAGACGTCCCAAAAGCTTTTGACATAAAGCTATTTCCAAAGATGTGAGTTCAACAAGAACTTTGCAGAATGACAATCTGTTTCTCTGCTGTCTTTCAGCAAAAGCTGCAAGTGTAGATTGCAGTGCCCGGTTCAATTTAAGCTGCCTGTGAAAATGAGAGCATCAATTCCTTGACCTCTTGGGAAAACACACTTGTCCACATGAAGCTGGATACAATGACATCTCACAGCTCACCAGGATATCTCCCACCATTAAACCTTTCAGTGCTGGAGAGCACCCATGGAATATTAAATCTTCAACTATTATAAGTTAACAAAATACATCAAAGTAGCATCATTACCAGCCAGAGCCATTTCTTGGGAGCATTGCACATTATGTAAAGTCTTTCTGACACCTGCTTATTGTTTCTTTCTCCTGTCAAAGGCTTTCGTACAAACTGAATACCCTGCATAAATGCCTGTGCAGCCAGAATAATGATCATGGTGTGTGTGAGTGTGCAGGGGAAGAATACTACACACATCAACAGGCCTGCTGCCCATTGTAGCGTTGTTACAACACACTTATTTAATTATAAGGTTTCATATTTGCAGTTACTAAAAATATACTGCTAACGGTTAGAAACTAGAGCTGCATAATATGTAATGTAAAATAAAAATAATAATGCCGTTAAAAATGTGATGCAATGTGTACAAAAAAAAAAAAGGCTGCCTGCTCTATCATGCTCCAAATGGACCTTCAGCTCTATAATAACCATTAGTCATTTAGCAGCCTTTCCCTACTCAAACATACAGCTTCTTGAAGACTGTAAAAACCTTTTGTATTGTACAGTAATTCTTATATGAGCCAGCTTGCAAGCTCTGCTATAATAGTTGGGAATCTGATTTAGAAGGCATCTGCTTACATGACACAGCAAATATCGCATATAAATTTGTGGATTATTTTCTTTAAACAGTGTATCTTCAAAGCACAAATCGGAATGTCATTGCTCTTAGCTATCCTACAAATAAAAGGTGCTTATTTTTCCGCAATTTTGCTAAAAAAATTTAACTGGCTATTATTGGTTATGGGAAAATCTTGATGCAAATCTGTGTTTTTTTAAAACTACTAGCCTATTACTTTCCTCCCATTGTCTGTCTGTCAAACACAGAATCCGTTTGTTACATACTGTATGTACCGCCTAATTTTCCTGATAGTCCTAATGCACAAGCAGCTAAAGATGGGCTTACATTATAATTAGCGACTTTTGTTGTATCCTCTCCAGGAGAAGCGTGGAGAGGAGATGCTGCTGGACACTCTGGGGATGGGCTCACCTGCCATCAGCCCTGTGAATCTTCCCATCCTACATGTCTCACTAGCAAGTGGGCAGGATGCAGGAGATCTGCCTACTCTTCTGGGGTGTGGGGTAATACCCAAAAACCAAGAGTCTCCCGCAACGTCTGGGAGTGTAGGAAAGTACTGCATCATACCTCCCAACTGTCCTGATTTTTGCGGGACAGTCCCTTTTTTTAGGACTGTCCCGCTATCCCACCCACAGTGTCCCGCAGTGGGGGGGGGGGGGGGCAGGCAGTTTAGAGGTTCCTGTCACTTTACTCTGCCTAGCAGCTATTCACAAGAGACAGAGGGGCTGGGGGCATGCCAGCAGCTCAAAATGCTGGCCATGGCCCCTAAGTGACGAATTCGGGAGGTGTGGCTTGCAGACACATCATCCCCACTAAGCCACGCCCCTTTTTGGACACGGAGTACCGCTTACACCTTCCTAATTGTTGGAAGGTATGTTGTAAGGCTCACATGATAATGCAGCCGCAGATCAGACAATAGATTTTATTTTATACAGAAATATATAATACATTTAAATATACTTCTTTTAATATTTATTTATAAAATTGTGATCAAAGGGTTATTCAAACTATGCAAAATGCCATGAGCCTATAACAATCCAAAAATTCAATAATGAACCTATTTTCTTAGGACTTTAGCATGAACATTTGCTTTGCGATGATGCATAAAGGTACATACGAGTAACATTTCCAATTTTCTACTAAAACCCATATTCCATATGGTCGTGATGAACACATAGCATAACAATTATTATAAAGTGATATTGGTTATCTATAAAAAAAACGCCAAAGAAAAGCTGGGTACATTGCACTCTTGGACCCTGCTATCATCATTAACACCCCCCCACCACCACCTCTACCCCAAAGAAAGGTGGCGAGTGTGCGGTAATGGCCTCAGTTGCCCACAACAGAGGCATGACACCACCTTTGTTGGGGAGGGACTGGGCATGGGTCATACAGCTGGAGGACGCATGCAGGAATTTGTCCCTCCACAGCACTTGTGTCGAAATGGGGCAACAATTTAATTTCTCTGTCAGATGCCTTCTAGTGGCAGCAGTTGGGTAAAACCGTGAAATTGCTCCCTAAAGTCGAAACATTAAATTTTATGTACAGCTTGTATTTTGCCTTCGCCGTAATACAATGCGGGTTGCCAGCACCAGCACTATCCCTGTGAATATGTACAAAATATTTAATCTGGTCATGGAGGTCACACAGCTGTTTAGTGCACTGAGGGCAAGCAGGGAGGGGAGGCAGGCAGTGGCATAGGTCACTCCCCTATGCACCCCTCAACAAGAGGACACTTAAGAAGCTGCACCTGAACCTTACATAAGAAGCCTATCCCCTATCAGATTCATTAGTGAGACATCTCAGCAGGACGCAGCTCTGTCACAGTCTCTAGCGCTACCTGTGTCTTCAATTAATGTGGTGGGTATGTAAGTCTTCTGTGAGAACAATGTGTTTTTTCCTGATGGTGGCAGTGTGTGTGTAGGAGGGTTATTTTTTTCTTGGGACAAGGAGGTCTACTTTCATTGATTGATTGTATTGATTATGTACATAATTGAAATGGGTGAGCGGTGGTGTGCACGCTCAAATATCTCACACACAGGATGCGAGGAAACCTAGAGCTGGCCCTGACAGTTCAGTGCGGGAGCCTACTTTCACTATTGGAGATGGAGATTACTCCCACATGGAAGAAAATGCTTATCCTGCTCCAGTTTTTTTTTTTTTTTTAACTGGTTGTTCCAGGAGTTAGACATTAGTCATGTTGCATTCCTGGCAAAGACAGGCAAGAGTAGACAGTAACAAATGCTCCACCAACAATTACCTGTCCATTTGCTTTGATACCATGTTTAGTCTATTGCCTCCATGACTGATTAACTGTTTGTGTATCCTTCATGTGTAATCAATATCTAGGAAGACTAGCATTAGCTTTACAGATTAGACATACCACGGTAATAAATTTCATCGATCCTGGGCGCTGACCTGCTGAAATCTTAGTATATTTCTCACAGTTTAAATTAAAAGCAGATATATGGTCGGTCAGAGAAGAAATGTCACTGTGATTAGAAGGTGGGACCCTCTTCAGAGGCCTTCTGGCAAAAGTTTATGACCCCTGCCCACCCTCCCTGATCCTTTATAATGAAACATGAAGCAGCAGTGTCAACAAGCATCAAGATATACACAGGCAAATGGAAGCAAAGTGTCAGAGCACATTACCAGGCAGCAAAAAGGATCCAACGGAGAACATAATTAAAAACAGGGGCAGTGAGGGGGATTAATTATTGGAATCAATTTGCAAAATTAAAACACTGACACAGATATAACAAATGAACTCCCAGTATTCCAACAAGTGGAAGTGATATTTTATCTTCATTTCTGTTATAATGACAGAAAGAAAAAAAAAAAGAAAACCCAAACAAACAACTATGAAGTTCAAGGGATACAGCCCATATACTTTACTGTCTGAGGTCTAACCAAGATTTTATTCTAAAGGTTTTTTCATCTCTGGAATCAAAAGGCTGTCTTTGCAGCTGCCAGAATGAAATGGCTAATTGAAGCAGAGAACTGCTGAAAATATGAATATATAATGGTTATCACAGCTAGTTATGCTGCATACATTGTAGCTTGCAAGAGCACGGTGTACTTGACAAAATGGTTATGTATAATTCAGAACCTAAAACATGAAGCTCCATAGGTGTCACTCAGAATAACTATGGGGTATCAAAAACTAAAAAATGCTGCATGGATCTGACTTTCTTCATGTATTGTATTGTCTATTGCTATAGTATACTCTCTATCTACATTATATGTGTAGCAGAAAGAAGAGGACAAGGGCATAATATTAAAGCAGCACAACTGCACTGGGATTCAGATTGTGGACTCACAGCCAGAGCTGGATTAATACAATGGCGGCCTCGGGGCTCTTAAAATGAGGAGGGGGGGGGGGTATATGGTATAATATAAAGAGCACTATTTCTGGAAACTCACACTTTGCATCCTGATAGTCTGTCAACCAATACTGAATCTAGCGCTCTGTCACTCCAATCAATATGCTGCCAGTAACATAGGGCTACTCACCCCTATTAGATTAAAAAATCAAACAAGCAACAAAGAAAACTAATGTTACAGCGCATATGGATTAGAATTTATAAAGGTCTTTTTATTAAAAAACATATATATATAAAATATGCAATTTATACCACCGGCCAGTCAATATACCTTTACAATGATTATTTCACATATGAACTGGATGTAACATATATTGTAACAAGTTACTCTATGTCCACTTAGAATTTCTTAACAACACCTATTGTAATGGTTAAAATATAACTTATCCAATATTTGCTGAGGCTGAATGATACACACAATGTTCTTTTCTGTGGGGCTATATAACAGTCACTTTGATGAAAAAATGATGAAATAAAGTTATTCCTCACATAGAATGCGGGTATATGCGCTTTGTATAGCCACAGCCTGTTAATAATGTGAGCCAATGCTCCCTCTAAAAGCGTGTCTGGCCAGACATTTATGCAGTGCGGTCTCACCACTCCTGTGTATGGATTATTTCACCCAGAATGTCCTCCCCGGCTGCTGGTGCTTTCAACCTTTTATCGTGCAGTCATCTCTGGAGGATCATAAGAAGAGGTGAAGAATTCCAACTCAACCTGCTGGAGTGTACGTGTTGGTTGTCGAGACCTCCGGATAGTGGTATATAGCAATTTAAATGAGTAGTTGACGCGTTTCCCCGCCTCCCTCCGGGTTCAGCGGCTTCATCAGATAGTCTGTCAGTCCACAGTCTTGTGTACTGCAAAATCACTAGCCCAAATAGGTGGTTCTTCTGCAGACAAGGGCGCCAAGATGGGAATAGAGCAGGTACTACTTACCAGGACCGGTTGGAGTGACCCAGGTCAGAGATCGCCCCACATGTAACAGCTTCACATGGGGAAGTGAGAGAGGAGACTGCTGCTGCTGCTGAGCAGAAGCAGTCTCCTCTCTCCTACTGCCTCATGTGGGCTGAGCTGCAGCTGCAGCAAGCAGACAAGAGAAATATGTAACAGGTGTGCCCCTGGAGCAGCACATGCTATTTTGTAAAACATTTTTGGGAAGGGGCATGGCCACACCTACTAGAATTCATCACTCCCCATCCCAGTACCCAGGCCCATCTGTGCTCTCGACGGCAGATTAAGACATAACTGGGACCTAAATAAAATCTTAGCAAGAAGCCTCCCACTCATACATACACAAATTGTGCCAGCTGGGTGGCAGTAAGAAGCCTGCAGGTGAGGGCAGTGTAATTTGACTGGACACATAAAATTTGGTTAGATTCTTGCAGAAATTGGCCACTTGCTGGTTGGACACAGATGCAATGTTCCTGCTACCCAGACAGCACCCAACATCTTAAAGACAGAGGAGGGATCTAGGTTACTGTGCCTGCCACAATAACAATCACAGCACAACTCTGAATTTGTCCATCAGATGCCTGAAGAGTGCTGGGTAGATGTAACCAAAAAAAAAAAAAGCTAGATGTAATGCCCATGAGACTGATCCTGCAGAGAATACTGTACAACATGCCAAAAGTACTCTATTGGATTGTGAAGTGAGGACTGTGAAGGCCACCTGAATGCAACTAACTTCTTGTCATATTCGTGGAACCAGCTCGAAGTTATGTGTGCTTTATGACATAGCGCATTATCTATAAACAAGTAGCCATTAGAAGATGTGTAAACTGGAATCATTAAGGAAGCACCTGGTCGGACTCGGAACCATACTCTGGAATGAAACAACGATCAGCTGGTATTCAGTGAATTAATATGTGCCAAGAAAACATTCCCCACACCATTTCATCAGTAGCTTGAACCATGGATTCAAGTTGTTTGCACAAAATACTGCCTGTACCATCTGCTTGACTTAGCAGAAAAACGAGAGCAGTCAGACCTGACAACATTTTCCCAATATGTAAAAGCACAGCTTTGGCGAGCCTCTGCCCACAGTACCCTCATTTTTCTTTTTCTTTTAACTTGCAGTAGTCAGGGCCGAAAGTAGGATTTTTGGCACCCGGGGCAAGGCAGTAATTTGGCGCCCCCCATGCACACATACAAACACACATTTTGGAACCATGTAAAAAACACAGTAATAAATAGTTGTCAAAGTGACAACCAGCACTGCCAGGCTGCATCCAGCACACATTCCCTAGGAAAATGTATAGGAACACAAGAAAACTAACATGCACCTCAGATAGAGTATTGCGGGGGACTCTGACTGGCCAACTGCTGTAGGAATACAAAACCCAGTATGCCAGTCAAGACCGAGGGCCAATTAAGGAGGTGTACCAACCTTCTGGGGGAGGGAGGACACAATGTGGGTTATCCTGGTATCAGAGAGGAGTCCCTAGGACTGGCTGCTGTTATAAACCTGATATAAGCCGTGCAAGCACTGTATCACACACATATGGGGGGGGGGGGATGACTCCAACTGGCCAACTGTATGACTACAAAGCCCTGTATGCCAGTTGGGGCCTAGGACCATACTTTGGGGGGCAGCATCTGTTTTGGTGTATAGAGACCTCACCTCAGTGCCCAGATTAATTATCGTCCGCTGCTGATTCCTCTCGCCCTGTCCTTTTCTGGTGGAGCGGCCTTGCAGGAAGGGGAAGGTCCTGAGGAATAGGGCCGGGGGCAGACATAGGAGTATGTGAACAGCCACCACGCCCCATTCATAAGTCTTCTATTTGCCTGGGGGGTTGGTTTCCCAGGAGTCCACATTGGTGGTACTGAGGAGGGGGACCTGCAGCGAGGGTCCTGGGACCCAGCAGAAGGTAACCTCCTAGGGCTGAGAGGAAGGAGAGGAGGCAAAGTACCTATCTTTGCACCCTCCCAGATTCTGCGCCCGCAGTCCTCAAGTAACCCCAACAGGTCATGCTTTCTAGATTTCTTTAATAATGCACAATTGAGTTAATCTATTTAGATAGGTTAGTAATTATACTACATGTTTCCACAGAAAGAAATTTTGACATTAACCTTTAGGGATACTTAAGGACTGGATTTGAAAACCACAAGCCTAGAACATCACATATGCTGCTTCAACAAGCAGTTCATTATATATTGTACACCTAAATTTCCTGCACACTGCACAAAATGCTGCACAACTGTCCAGCACATTACATGCAAGCTTTAAATTCCAAAGCATATTACATAGCAATTGACCAGCAAATAATGCTGATTATCTAGCACACTACACTAGCCCAGTTGTACTGCATATTGCACATACTGGTGAAGCATAAATGATGGGACCAGTAGTTTGAAAGCAAGTCACAGAAAGCTACTTATGCTGTGATTACTATTGCTGTTTGCTTCTTCCACTGTGAAGTCAGGCAGATAATCAAAGCTCACTGTAAGAGACTAACCAATCATTGTGAAGGTAACTTGTAATTTCTATGTATGCAGCAAATGCATACTGATGCTGATGGTGCGCTCCAATCACTGATGAAAGTGCAACAGACTCAGACTGTGTGACAGAGTGAATCCATGCAAGTTGGCAGATCTGCTTTACTATATTTTGCCATCCTTATCCTTGAGATTCTGAGTATTCTTTTGGAATAGAAAAAAAGGGGGGGGGGGGGAATTAGTGAAAAGTAGTATATTTTGACAAAACGGTTATACTAAAACATCATTGGTGGACAACTTTAAGTGTTTGGGATCCTTCTCATTACTGTAACTCCATTATGTCTATCTCATTCCTTTTATGCTGTGCCTTCTTACAGATAATCTCTATTGTTGGACACGTCAAGTGACAAGTATTATGTCATGACATGTTTTTACTGCAACACTCACAAGCGGAACAAGAAAAGCTACTATTAGATATCAAATGGATTGTACAATGGTGAATTGGGCTAGTGATGACAGGCAAGCAGAAATGACATACTATCCTTTGTCTGAGATTTTTGTTGGTTACAGACATAACTTTAGAAGCAAAAAGAGCTATTAAACATGGACCACAGTGCTGTGGTGCATATAGGAAAAATAAGATTTTACTTACCGGTAAATCTATTTCTCGTAGTCCGTAGTGGATGCTGGGGACTCCGTAAGGACCATGGGGAATAGACGGGCTCCGCAGGAGACAGGGCACTTTAAGAAAGAATTAGGATACTGGTGTGCACTGGCTCCTCCCTCTATGTCCCTCCTCCAGACCTCAGTTAAGGAAACTGTGCCCGGAAGAGCTGACAGTACAAGGAAAGGATTTTGGAATCCAGGGTAAGACTCATACCAGCCACACCAATCACACCGTATAACTCGTGATAAACCTACCCAGTTAACAGTATGAACAACAACAGAGCATCAGATAAACCCTGATGCAACCAACATAACCCTTATTTAAGCAATAACTATATACAAGTATTGCAGAAGAAGTCCGCACTTGGGACGGGCGCCCAGCATCCACTACGGACTACGAGAAATAGATTTACCGGTAAGTAAAATCTTATTTTCTCTAACGTCCTAGTAGATGCTGGGGACTCCGTAAGGACCATGGGGATTATACCAAAGCTCCCAAACAGGCGGGAGAGTGCGGATGACTCTGCAGCACCGAATGAGCAAACACAAGGTCCTCCTCAGCCAGGGTATCAAACTTGTAGAACTTTGCAAAAGTGTTTGAACCTGACCAAGTAGCTGCTCGGCAAAGCTGTAATGCCGAGACCCCTCGGGCAGCCGCCCAAGAAGAGCCCACCTTCCTTGTGGAGTGGGCTTTTACTGATTTTGGAAACGGCAATCCAGCCGCAGAATGAGCCTGCTGAATCGTGTTACAGATCCAGCTAGCAATAGTTTGCTTTGAAGCAGGAGCACCCAGCTTGTTGGATGCATACAGGATAAACAGCGACTCAGTTTTCCTGACTCTAGCCGTTCTGGCTACATAGACCTTCAAAGCCCTGACCACATCCAGCAACTCGGAATCCTCCAAGTCACGAGTAGCCACAGGCACCACAATAGGTTGGTTCATATGAAAAGATGACACCACTTTTGGCAGAAATTGTGGACGGGTCCGCAATTCTGCCCTGTCCATATGGAAAACCAGATAGGGGCTTTTATGTGACAAAGCCGCCAATTCTGACACACGCATAGCTGAAGCCAAGGCTAACAGCATGACCACCTTCCACGTGAGAAATTTTTAACTCCACGGTTTTAAGTGGTTCAAACCAGTGTGACTTCAGGAAACTCAACACCACGTTAAGATCCCACGGTGCCACTGGATGCAACAAATGGAGGCTGAATATGCAGCACTCCCTTTACAAACGTCTGAACTTCAGGAAGAGAAGCCAGTTCTTTTTGAAAGAAAAAGGATAGGGCCGAAATCTGGACCTTAATGGACCCCAATTTTAGGCCCAAAGTCACTCCCGACTGTAGGAAGTGAAGGAAACGGCCCAGCTGGAATTCTTCTGTAGGGGCATTCCTGGCCTCACACCAAGCAACATATTTTCGCCATATACGGTGATAATGTTTAGCCGTCACGTCCTTCCTAGCCTTTATCAGCGTAGGAATAACCTCATCCGGAATGCCTTTTTCTGCTAGGATCCGGCGTTCAACCGCCATGCCGTCAAACGCAGCCGCGGTAAGTCTTGGAACAGACAGGGCCCCTGTTGCAACAGATCCTGTCTTAGAGGTAGAGGCCATGGGTCCTCTGTGAGCATTTCTTGCAGCTCTGGATACCAAGTCCTTCTTGGCCAATCCGGAACAATAAGTATTGTTCTCACTCCTCTTTTTCTTATGATTCTCACAGCACCTTGGGTATGAGAGGAAGAGGAGGAAACACATAAACCGACTGGAACACCCACGGTGTCACTAGTGCGTCTACAGCTATCGCCTGAGGGTCTCTTGACCTGGCGCAATACCTCTGTAGCTTTTTGTTGAGGCGGGATGCCATCATGTCCACCTGTGGCAGTCCCCACCGACCTGCAATCTGCGCGAAGACTTCTTGATGAAGTCCCCACTCTCCCGGGTGGAGGTCGTGCCTGCTGAGGAAGTCTGCTTCCCAGTTGTCCACTCCCGGAATGAACACTGCTGACAGTGCTCTTACATGATTCTCCGCCCAGCGAAGAATTCTGGTGGCTTCCGCCATCGCCACCCTGCTCCTTGTGCCGCCTTGGCGGTTTACATGAGCCACTGCGGTGATGTTGTCTGATTGAATCAGCACCGACTGGTTTTGAAGCAGGGTCACCGCTTGACTTAGGGCGTTGTATATGGCCCTTAGTTCCAGGGTATTGATGTGAAGGCAAGTCTCCTGACTTGACCACAGACCCTGGAAATTTCTTCCCTGTGTGACCGCCCCCCACCCTCGGAGGCTTGCATCCGTGGTAACCAGGATCCAGTCCTGAATGCCGAATCTGCGGCCCTCGAGAAGGTGAGCACTCTGCAGCCACCACAGAAGAGACACCCTGGCCCTGGGGGATAGGGTGATCAGCCGATGCATCTGTAGATGCGATCCGGACCACTTGTCCAACAGATCCCATTGAAAGGTCCTCGCATGGAACCTGCCGAAGGGAATGGCCTCGTATGACGCCACCATCTTTCCCAGGACTCGCGTGCAATGATGCACCGACACCTGTTTTGGTTTTAGGAGGTCTCTGACCAGTGTCATGAGTTCCTGAGCCTTTTCCGTCGGGAGAAAAACCTTCTTCTGGTCTGTGTCCAGAATCATGCCCAGAAAGCGCAGACGCTTCGTAGGAATCAGCTGCGACTTTGGAATATTCAGAATCCAGCCGTGCTGTTGTAACACCTCCCGAGAGCGTGCTACGCTGATCAGCAACTGCTCTCTGGACCTCGCCTTTATGAGGAGATCGTCCAAGTATGGGATAATTGTGACTCCTTGCTTTCGCAGGAGCACCATCATTTCTGCCATTACCTTGGTAAATATTCTCGGTGCCGTGGAGAGACCAAACGGCAACGTCTGGAATTGGTAATGACAATCCTGTACCACAAATCTGAGGTACTCCTGATGAGGTGGATAAATGGGGACATGAAGGTAAGCATCCTTGATGTCCAGAGACACCATAAAATCCCCCTCCTCCAGGCTTGCGATGACCGCTCTGAGCGATTCCATCTTGAACTTGAACCTTTTCAGGTATATGTTCAGGGTTTCAAATTCAATATGGGTCTGACCGAACCGTCCGGTTTCGGTACCACAAACATTGTCGAATAGTAACCCCTTCCCTGTTGAAGGAGGGGAACCTTTACCACCACCTGCTGGAGATACAATTTGTGAATTGCAGCTAACACTATTTCCCTCTCTATGGGGTAAGCTGGCAGGGCCGATTTGAGGTAACGGTGAGGGGGCATCACTTCGAATTCCAGCTTGTATCCCTGAGACACAATCTCTATAGCTCAGAGATCCACCTGTGAGTGAACCCACTTGTGGCTGAAATTTCGGAGACGCGCACCCACCGGGCCTGGCTCCGCCTGTGGAGCCCCAGCGTCATGCGGTGGATTTAGTGGAAGCTGGGGAGGACTTCTGTTCCTGGGAACTAGCTGTATTGTGCAGCTTCTTTCCTCTACCCCTGCCTCTGGCAAGAAAGGACGCACCTCTGACTTTCTTGCCTTTTTGTTATCGAAAGGACTGCATTTGGTAATACAGTGCTTTCTTAGGCTGTGAGGGAACAAATGGCAAAAAATTTGACTTTCCAGCCGTAGCTGTGGAGACCAGGTCCGAGAGACCGTCCCCAAACAATTCCTCACCCTTGTAAGGTAAAACCTCCATGTGCCTTTTTGAGTCGGCATCACCTGTCCATTGCCGAGTCCACAGGACCCTTCTGGTAGAAATCGACATTGCATTTATTCTAGAGCCCAGTAGGCTAATGTCTCTTTGAGCATCTCTCATATATAGGACAGCATCTTTTATATGTCCCAGGGTTAGTAATATAGTATCCTTGTCCAAGGTATCAAGTTCCTCAGATAAGGTATCTGTCCATGCTGCTGCAGCACTACACATCCAGGCCGACGCAATCGCCGGCCGTAGTAAGGTATCTGAATGTGTATAAATGGACTTCAGGATACCCTCCTGCTTCCTATCCGCAGCATCTTTAAGGGTGGCCGTAACCTGTGACGGCAGGGCTACCCTCTTGGATAAGCGTGTTAAAGCTTTTTCTACCCTAGGGGAGGATTCCCAGCGTAACCTGTCCGTTGGCGGAAAAGGATATGCCATAAGCATCCATTTGGAAATCTGCAGTTTTCTATCTGGAGATTCCCAAGCTTTTTCACATAACTCATTTAACTCATGTGAAGGGGGAAAGGTCACCTCTTGCCTTTTTTCCCCATACATATAAACCCTCTTGTCAGGGACTGGGGTTTCGTCTGTGATGTGCAACACATCTTTCATTGCTATAATCATGTAGCGGATGGCTTTAGCCATTTTAGGCTGCAACTTTGCATCATCGCCATCGACACTGGAGTCAGAATCCGTGTCGATATCTGTGTCAACAATTTGGGATAGTGGGCGCTTCTGAGACCCTGACGGCCTCTGCGATGTAGGATCAGGCATGGGTTGAGACCCTGACTGTCCCAAGGCTTCAGCTTTATCCAACCTTTTATGCAAGGAATTAACATTATCATTTAAAACCTTCCACATATCCATCCAATTGGGTTTCGGCGCCGTCGGCGGCGACCCCACATTCATTTGTACCCGCTCTGTTTCCACATAGCCTTCCTCGTCAAACATGCCGACACAAGCGTACCGACACCACACACACACACACACAGGGGATGCTCTATTCGAAGACAGTTCCCCCACAAGGCCTTTTGGAGAGACAGAGAGAGAGTATGCCAGCACACACCCCAGCGCTATATGACCCAGGAATCACACAGTAACTTAGTGTTAACCCAGTAGCTGCTGTATTAACTGTTTTTGTGCCAAATTTATGTGCCCCCCCTCTCTTTTTACCCTCTTTCTACCGTGATTCTGCAGGGGAGAGCCTGGGGAGCTTCCTCTCAGCGGAGCTGTGGAGAGAAAATGGCGCTGATGAGTGCTGAGGAAAAAGCCCCGCCCCCTCAGCGGCGGGCTTCTGTCCCGCGTTTTGTGTGTAAAATAATGGTGGGGGCTCATGCATATATACAGTGCCCAAATGTATATATGCTGCTTTTTGCCAAGAGGTTCCCAATTGCTGCCCCCCTGCGCCCTTCACCCTACAGTGACCGGAGTATGTGGGTTTAGTGTGGGAGCAATGGCGCACAGCTACCTCATATGAAGACTGGAGTCTTCTGCCGACGATTTCGAAGTCTTCTTGCTTCTCACGCCGGCTTCTGTCTTCTGGCTCTGCGAGGGGGGCGGCGGCGCGGCTCCGGGATCGGACGACCAAGGGTGCGTTCCTGTGTACGATCCCTCTGGAGCTAATGGTGTCCAGTAGCCTAAGAAGCAGGACCTATCTTCAGTGAGTAGGGCTGCTTCTCTCCCCTCAGTCCCACGTAGCAGAGAGTCTGTTGCCAGCAGATCTCTCTGAAAATAAAAAATCCTAATCAAAATACTTTCTTTTTAGCAAGCTCAGGAGAGCTCACTAAGTTGCACCCAGCTCGTCCGGGCACAGATTCAAATTGGAGGAGGGACATAGAGGGAGGAGCCAGTGCACACCAGTATCCTAATTCTTTCTTAAAGTGCCCTGTCTCCTGCGGAGCCCGTCTATTCCCCATGGTCCTTACGGAGTCCCCAGCATCCACTAGGACGTTAGAGAAAAACACATGAAAAACCAGCATTAATGGATTAACACATGACCGTGACCATTAATGGAATTTCTGGTATTCACACAATTGGAACTTTAATATTGTCATATAACCAAATACATGACATAGTACTCTATTTACTGCATGTCTTACCAATTCACACGGATCCTTCCACCTGATTCACCAATTGGCCCACTAAATGTAAGAGGGAGTGTTATTACTAATCCGTTTATGTTGTTTTATTTTACCGATACATCAGATATCTGTTAATAGGAAACAAGGCTAAGCACCATCACTCCTCAAGCACTTTAACAAAAAAAATATAGTTCAGATATGCCCTCGCTTACTAGATGTCTGCACTCCATGTCTCAACAACCAGCTCATTATATACAGCCATGGCCAAAAGGTTTGAGAATTAAACAAGTATTGGTTTTCACAAAAGTTTGCTGTTTCAGTGCTTTTAGACCTTTTTGTCAGATGCTGTTCAATCTACTTCTGGTCCACATACTGACTGATGGCAGCCCATTCCTGCCTAATCAATGCTTGGATTTAGGGACTAATTCAGACCTGTTCCCTCGCTAGGGTTCTTTTGCAGTCCTGCGTTCGCATAGTCGCCACCCATAGGGGTGTGTATTTTTGCTTTGTAAGTGTGTGAACGCATGTGTAGCAGAACTGTACAAACAGATCTTGTGCAGTCTCTGAGTAGCCCAGGACCTACTCAGCCACTGCGAACACTTCAGCCTGTCCAGGACCGGAATTGACGTCAGGAACCCTCCCTGCAAACGCATGGACACGCCAGAGTTTTTCCAACCACTCCCAGAAAGCGGTCAGTTGACACCCACAAACGGCTTCTGTCAATCTCCTTGCGAACGCCCGTGCGAATGGATTCTTCGCACAAATCCATTGCTGAGTGGAGATCCGCTTTGTACCCATGCAACGCGTCTGTGAATTGCGGTACATATGCATGCGCAGTTTAGACCTGATCGCCCACTGTACGAAAACACAGCCTAGCAATCAGGTCTGAATTAGGCCCTTTGTCACAATTTGTGGGTTTTTGTTTGTCCACTTGCCTCTTGAGGAGTGATCACAAATTCTCAATGGGATTAAGCTCTTGAGAGTTTCCTGGTCACGGACCCAACATTTTGATGATATGTTCCGCCGAGCCATTTAGTTATCACTTTTGCCTTATGGCAAGGTGCTCCATCATGCTGGATAAGGCATTGTTCATCACCAAAACTGTTCTTGGATGGTTGGGGGAAGTTGCTATTGGATGTTTTGGTACCATTCTATATTCATGGCTGTGTTCTAGGGCAAAATTGTGAGTGAGCCCACTCCCTTGTCTGAGAAGCAACCCCACACACGAATGGTCTCAGGGTGTTTTACTGTTGGCATGACACAGGACTCATGGTAGCACTCAGCTTTACTTCTCCGACCAGCGTTTTTCCAGATACCCCAAACAATCTGAAAGAGGATTCATCAGAAAAAATGACTTTATCACAGTCCTCAACAGTCCAATCCCTGTATCTTTTGCAAAGTATCAGTCTGTCCCTGATGTTTTTCCTGGAGAGAAGTGGCTTCTTTGCTGCCCTTCTTCCAAAAGTCTTTACCTCACTGTGCGTGCAGATGCACTCACACCTGCATGCTGCCATTCCTGAGCAAGCTCTGCACTGGTGGTGACCCGAGCTCGCAGCTGAGTCAACTTTAGGAGACGGTCCTGATGCTTGCTGGACATTCTTGGGTGCTCTGAAGCCTTCTTCACAACTATTGAACCTCTCTCCTTGAAGTTCTTGATGATCCAATAAATGGTTTATTTAGGTGCAATCTTACTAGCAGCAATATCCTTGACTTACCTCACGTGTTTCCTTGCAGGTAACCATGGTTAACAGAGGAAGAACAATGATTTCAAGCACCACCCTCCTTTTAAAGCTTCCGGTCTGTTATTCTAAAACAATCAGCATGAGAGTGATCTCCAGCCTTGTCCTCCTCAACACTTTCACCTGTGTTAAGGAGAGAATCACTGACATGATGTCAGATGGTCCTTTTGTGGCAGTGCTGAAATGCAGTGGAAATGTTTTTGGGATTAAGTTCATTGGCATGGCAAAAAGGGACTTTGCAATTAATTGAAATTCATCTGATCACTCTTCATGACATTCTGGAGTGTATGCAAACTGACATCGTAAAAGCGGAGGCAGCAGACTTTGTGAAAATTAATATTTGTGTCATTCTCAAAACTTTTGGTACGGCTGTACACGTAATTTTCCTACAAACTACATTAAATTATGCACAACTGAGACGCTCTGAGACAAGTAGAATACCGTATGTCTTTAAAGTTTGTGTCTTGTGTCATGCAGTTGCAGCAGGAAGCCGATCACACTGTACCAGAGACATCAGCTTGTGACCTTAAGTGCACAGGAATTGGTTTTACCCACGTACAAAGTCACAGAAGCAGCACAATGGACCTTGACGTGAGAAAAAGCTGCGGGCGTTCGCATCAGAGCCCTTTTTAGACAGGTTCAGACTCAGTTGCACACAAATGTATGAATATTGCACACAAAACTGATGAATGAACACTGGCATTATAGTTAAGTTGTTTTTGTGTGTACTAATTAAGCAAATAAGAAGTATATTTTGAGTGAAACAAACTCTCAGTGCAGCAGAGTCGCAAATGAGCAGGCACAAAAAGAGAGAGGGACTATATGGCGTGACATAAAGCAACAGTTAGAAAGGACACATCTGTATTTGACTATTTAGAACAAGTTTCCTTTGTTACAATAAGGTTAAATTTCATTTGTAAAGAAATCATTTTCTACCAGTTTAAAACTGCACCACTAACTAGCAAATGGTTTTTACTACTCGGTAGTACAGCTTTCCGAAGAACCAAAGTGTTGCTAATATCACCTTGTCAACCACTTTTCTTCCCTGGAAAAATGTTGCCTGCCTAGACCAGGTGCAATCTATTACTTCTTACGGGAAAACTGCTATTATTAAAGTTAATAGAGACATTACTGAGCAACGGTCAATGAAGCATAGAAAACTATATCCATTCTCAGGGTTCTTTATACTGTATGTAGCTTGTTTTTTTTTTCACTTTTTTTTGTTTTTGTTTGTTGCTGATACCTATGTAGAAAATGGTGACGGAACACCCTACTTTTAACTTTTCTATTGTTTTACATTAAATATGGTCAATACTTGTTAGGTATAAAAGGCAAATAAGCATGATGTACCATTGAAGCCACAGGAGATGTTACTGGTACCAATCACCACTTATTTTTGGCAACAATGAGCAATGTTTTCTGTACTGTAATAAATGTTAAGTGTACTCAGCAGCATATGGGGCAACATAGCCAAATAAATCTGCCCCAAAAGTCTTAGACCAAAACATCACTGTGCTTTTAGATTACAATGGCAAACAAAACAAAAAGCACAAATTAAATATTTTTATACTTCTAAAATAGGCCGTTGGATATGGATTTGGTTTATGATTGATGAGGGATGGGCAGTATATAAGTGCAATTACTATACCTACAGCAAGGAAACAAATACTGTACTTCAACAAATACTTTTTGCTGCTTATGATTCACATCCAGATGAATCTGTTCTTCTGGGTAACAGTGTGGGTGTATAGTCAAGACAAACTCAGCATCACCTTATTTCCATGTAGAGATTATGTTAAAACAAATACCTTACAGTTGATAGAAAGTCTTGACTGGCATTTGTGCTTCCATTAAGCATGTGGATGAGACGTGTCATTGTGTCTACTTAATTTCATCATAAAAATGCCTTTCAAATGAATACTGTATTTTGTGTACTTCGTTATTACTTAGAGTGCTGAGCAATTCCATGTCTCAGAAATGATCTTGAAAGTGTCAAGAGTAGCATGCTTTCAATCAACAAACTATATATCTAGCGTAAAAAGCTGAAACTTTTCCTGTGGCCATCAATCCATATTAAAACACACTGAAGATGATTGATGAAAGCTTCCTTTAAAATAACTGATTTATAATCATCCCAGTTTCAGGATGGGCAATTTTTATTTAATATGTGATTAACTTACTATAAACACTTATATAGAACAGATGGTGCAATAAAATGAAAAAGCAAGTGTGAGGCTAAAAATTCAAAATGTAACAAGTTTAACAATTACATCAACCATCAGCAATGAATAAAACATTTTCAATGGCAATGTTTCCAGCTGCGTTACAAAATGGCAGCATCCAGTTACACAAGTAGAATCTAAAATGCTGCAAACCCTATCATAAGTAAGAATATTTGTTGTCACAAACCTCTCTTGTGTATGAACAAAACCTGAAAAGCACTGGGAATTGTATACTCCTACGGATTCTGGCGGTGAGGGGTTAGGGATATGAGACGGTCCTGACGCTTGCTGGACATTCTTGGGTGCTCTGAAGCCTTCTTCACAACTATTGAACCTCTCTCCTTGAAGTTCTTGATGATCCAATAAATGGTTTATTTAGGTGCAATCTTACTAGCAGCAATATCCTTGACTTACCTCACGTGTTTCCTTGCAGGTAACCATGGTTAATAGAGGAAGAACAATGATTTCAAGCACCACCCTCCTTTTAAAGCTTCCGGTCTGTTATTCTAAAACAATCAGCATGAGAGTGATCTCCAGCCTTGTCCTCCTCAACACTTTCACCTGTGTTAAGGAGAGAATCACTGACATGATGTCAGATGCACCTTTTGTGGCAGTGCTGAAATGCAGTGGAAATGTTTTTGGGATTAAGTTCATTGGCATGGCAATACTCCTACGGATTCTGGCGGTGAGGGGTTAGGGATATGATACTAGGGGGAGGGTTAGAATTAGTCTGCAGAACGGTAGGTTAGGGATCCGGGATCCGTCTGCATTATGCTGTGATATCGCACCCAACCCCTTCTTTCAAGCAGCTTGGTGATGGTAGTGTGGGTGTCCATCATTTCTGCTCGCACCCTCCTCAGGTGGTGAGCAGAAATCCGCAAAAAAGTCTGACTTTTGATCGACCAAACACAGCGCACCAAGTACTTTAGACAGAGATTAGCTGCTTTACGTATCTAAAAGTGTTAATTTGGGTGCGACATTCAAAATAAGTAATGGGTGCCCAGCTACTCATGTCAGTCAGCACAAACAATTCAATGTCACCCATCACTTTGGCAGAGAGAAAAAAAAAAAAAAAAAAAAGACTCCCCCCACAGAAACAACTTTGGTGTATGAATTGTATTAGTTGATAGAGTTTGTGATTTAATATTAACTACTACTGGCCACTTGCAATGATTTTATTATTTTTATATTTTACAAGTATGTTTTTTTTTTTTTTTGGCTTATGGCTTTCCATGTCCCTCACCAACCATCCCAAGTTCTTGCTACAGCTTGCAAGTATAATACTATTAATTGTTCTCACAAATTGGTTTGTCTTTTTATTAACTTCAAAAATTAGGGGTTTAAGCACAATTTTTTTTTTCTGCTCTGGGCCTAATTTATGTTTGCACGCAATGCCGACGTTCACGTATCTGAGTAATTATCGGAAGACTATGCATGCTCCGCGATCGCACTGCGCATATGCCAAGATTCCTTTGCGATGCTGCTTGCAGTGAGAATTGAAATGTAGAGTGATAGACAAAAAGGAACAGTTTGGGTGAGGTAACAGAGTGGCGGCAAAACCGCAGATGTGTAACGGCTGTTTCAGAGGTATGTATCTGCCTTCAGCTGCTATTGTGTATGCAGAGATCCATAGTGCCAGCGTCGCAATTGCCGCAGCCAGTCTGCGTGACCATAGACTCACTTGGGGAGTCGTGGTTCCTCATCATTGCGTCAGTGCTGCGTATGTGTACACAGTTGCTGAGGCTTTTGCAATGACTCGGGTGGGCATCTATATATTTTTCTGGGAGGCAGCTTTACTTGCGATAATCAGCAAGTGCGTAACCCAATAAATTGCAGCTGTGTAGGCATGTGCATACAAACATGAGTTAGGCCCTCTTTTCAGTTTTTAGAAAGTTTATGCATCACGATCTATTCAAAGCTGGTCAATTTGCCATACATTCAGTTGTTTGCACACCATAAACAATATACAAGTAATACCTATACAACAGGGTTCCCCAACAGTAAATGCAGATAAATCAAATTGTCACTACAGATCAGTCGATGTTATACGATCGATACTATTTAATACACAAATGTACCAAACTAGTAAGTTATGGGTTTGTAAGCATCTAGTGCTATTCCACTTTAATAATTCATGTTACCATATACAGTACTAAAATAAATAAAAACAGCCTATTAACATAAAACTACAATTCATGCGCATATTTCTTATTTTCATATTAATTTTATCAAGTGTTCCCTTAAAGCAAAGTTTCTCAAACGCCATTACAGTCCACATTTTAAGGATAGCGATGCTTGAGTCCAGATGGTACCAATTAAGTCAACTGTGCACAAGCATGGATATCCTCAAAACCTGGACTGTAATGCAAACGTAACTATTTTTCCAGAAGCTGCGGAAGAGCCACTTTTTGGCGTAGTCCTCCGCACCACCGAAAGACTGGGTACTCCTCGCGCATCCCGCTCGCTTCCTAGTGAAGCTGGCAGAATGGGGAGACAATTGCTGGAATCCTGGGTCCAAGCAGAGCGGGTGGGGCTAAATGACACAAATTCACGGCATTTACCCCCACCCCTTCACCACAGACACGTGAAGTGCGGCGGTTTGCAGTATACACACTAGTTAATTATTGGGCAGATCATACAAAACTTCCCCCTCAGGGAAATCCTTGGCGCATGCTCTGCATGATACAGGAGAGTCCGCGAATTTCCCGCCCTTTGTGTTAGACATTTTCAGTGAATGTAACCGTAGAGCTTATGAGTACGATACAGCCAGACAGAGTACAATACTTGCAAATAAATCCCCTAGTATGTGACTGCGTACACAGTACACAACACCAGCGAATAAATCTGGTAGTATGTGACTGAGTACACAGTAGAATACACTTAACGGTAAATACTGTGAAGCACTATATATGTGACCCAGACGCACCTAGTCCCTTAGGGTACAAAATACAGTGATTGCTAAAGCTGGGATACACTGAAAGTGAAATCCACACAGCAGATACAGGCACACACAGTCACATTGCAGATTATTTTAGTAAGACAAAAAAACTGCACTGGACTAGTAAATGTGTGTGTGTGTGTGTGTGTGTGTGTGTGTGTGTGTGTGTATATATATATATATATATAAAAAACAATGCACGGTCTGAGACTGGATGTATATATCAGAATACTCGTACAATATATTATTCTGGCACAAATACACTTGTTCTTAACTACCGCTGTCTTAATATCGACATGTAGAATACTTAAGTGTGAGTAAAATCACGGCGCTGATATACAGGCGGATTTACAGAGGAGACCAGCCGCAGCTATTCTTAGAAGATGGCACCCAGCATCTCAGTCAGGGAGTGAGGAAGAGTGTGAGGCAGCTCCAGGGCGGGAATACCAGCAGTAGATGGAGCCCGGAGCTAGGGGATGGGCTACAGGTCAAGCGCCTTCTCCCCTATGCTGGTCCTCACCACCTGGTACTACGAAGTCTTAGTAAAGTGGGCATAAATACACTTGACCTGTACTCCTATGCCCTGGTGGATATAGTGGGGTCCCTGCTTGGTTACAGTGTCCACGCCAGCATCGCAGTCCATTTCCATAGACTGCGAACGGATCGCGATTAAATGGCGGGTCCCACCTGGGGGACCCTCTTACCTCCTCCCTTCTGTAGCAGCCGTGTGCCCAATGCCGGAGCGTCCCCGCTGCAAGTACCCTGGAACAAAGCCAGCGGGAGTATGCGACGCCGCTGGGGAGGTGACGGAGCCGCAGCACAGAATGTCACCCTGACATGTATGTGCTGCTGCTCTTGAAGTCTTCTAAAAGCTTTTTCAGGGCTGCCCAGTGCAGCCCCCCTGTTAAGTGACCTGCTTCTGCAGGCACCAACTCGAAACTGGGCTCACAGTGCCTGGAGGCGAGGTTATAGAGCAGGCCCCAATGCCTAAAGCTTTAGCCTGTTGGTGCCTGGATCAAGATCCATCTCTACACCCCAATGTTTCCCTGTAGAAACCAATGTACCCCGCTGCAGAAATGGATACTTTTTGCAGCTCGGAAATTTGCCAACTCAACAACAACTCTGACCTGAAAAGCTGTAATTTGTTAAGGATTCTTAAAGACCATTTAACGCACTTCAACCATGATAGTCCAAAATAGATCATAAAAGAATGGACCAATACAGAACATATTTTCCAACAAGTATTCATTTTGTAGTCAACAATGCTGTTTGCAGCATTTACAAACATTAACGCTTGGTACAGTCACATAACGGCTGTACTAAGGTAGAGTTAATTCACGTACACAATATGACTGTTGCATGAAGCTTTGAGAAAAAACTCATGTTAAAAGAGAGGACAAAGTACAAGGTCAAAAAGTTAATTTTGGGATAGTGTAACCTGTTGGTACCAGACAATGCATTGGCTTCCTAATATCCTGCAACGATATTGTACAGAACTTTCCCTATAATGGCAGATACTGAAAGCCACTTCTATGTAATGTGAGGCCTATCCTAGAAAATAGATAGGATACAGAGCAAAGGCACTTCATTCTAAAGAACTAAAGGTTCGGATAGATCACCTGACAATCTCTCAGATGACCATTTTAACAGTAAACATGGTATGAAAATTGGCAATTTAGGCTCTGCAACTATAGGTTTCCCAAGGATTCACGTAAAATGGATTTTCTCCACCTGGACAGCTTATTGTTTGGCAATACCTTTTGCACCCCTTGGGGCAGTTTGACATGGTTATATAAGCATACTTGTTTTAATATGGGTTTGCTTTTATTATTTTATGCTTTGACAAATTCACTAATTATACCATTTAAACTAATTACAGATGTGTCCTATTACACAAAGTAATGTAATATGACGCACAAGCAGCTTCAGACATTAAAATGATATGCAGCGTGCCTATATTCTGTGTGTGACTAAGACTGTATTTGGATACAAAATCCCATGCTACAGTGTTTTCATGGAACACACTTTAACGTGGCATTTCGAATGCAGATAGAGCCGCAGTCACACACAGAATATAGGCATGCTGCATATCATTTTAATGTCTGAAGCTGCTTGTGCGTCATATTACATTACTTTGTGTAATAGGACACATCTGTAATTAGTTTAAATGGTATAATTAGTGAATTTGTCAAAGCATAAAATAATAAAAGCAGCTTATGCGTCCTATTACATTAATTTGCCTCTAAGACGCATTTTTGTGAAAAACACTAAAAAAAATAAAATAAAATAAAAAAGACGCTTGGCGCTACAGAAAACCGCCACGGCATGGCGCGACTTCAACAGCTGTTTATCATGACATCAGCAAGGATATAATAGGACACATCTGTTGTCTCAAATACAGAATGCTTATTTATATCCTGCAAATGTTTTAAGTTTTTGGGGAAAACCTATGGTTACTAATTATTTGGCTATACCTTTGAAAAATATGAAGAAAAGAAAATGTTTCTTCATCTTATTGCTGTAATTTCATGTAAACGTGCACTTCATAGCAGATGTTTTAAAGTGTAATTTTTGTGAGTCACACACACTACAAAGAAACAACAATCCATCTCTTATTGCCATTGTCGATAATACACGCTGGTCCAATGTCGTATTCTCGCACACTTCCCTAACAGCAGAGTTTACAAATGTGTCAAAACATGCTTCTAGGGCGAACTTGACGAGTGCTTCAAGAAAAAGAAAATCCAAGGCATAATTAACAGAAAACCGACAGTTAAAGAAATACACAGAGGATCAGCGAAGCTTGCTGCCTGTGCCATGCCAATCATTCTGTGAACCCTGGCTCAAATTCGAAGTTCTGAAATACAAACAAGTATTTATGAATTGGGCAGGTTTCCAACTTTTTGTTGTGCCAAACAAGAAAACTAGAAGTGCGTTGTGAGCACAGACCGAAGAGAAAACCTTTGAACAATGTAGAATTGTGATTAATTCTCACAAAATTAAATTCCTTTGTTATCAACATCAGTTTAATTACACATGACTGCTAGGACAATGGGCTCAGTGGGTTATCCAAGCTAGTTCTTTAGACAGCAAATAAAACACCTTTAATAAAATGTGTCTATTTCACAGATAAAGCACATTTACTTTACATATAAATTAGGTTTTCTTTCCACGTTTTATATGAATTTAAAATAGAAACATTTTCCAAAAACTTCATTAAGTTGGAGTATATAAGCACCCATTTTTTTATTTTTTATTACATAATCTTGCTTAGAGGGTAGGTTAAACATTAAAATACGGAGATTTATGGTAAGACTTACCATTGTTAAATCTCTTTCTGCAAGGTACACTGGTTTCCACAGGTAATAACATCGGCGTGTAGAGTTGGATCTTGATCTGAGGCACCAACAGGCTAAAGCTTTGACTGTTCCCAGGATGCACTGCACCGCCTCCTCTATAGCCCCACCTCCAGGCACTGGAGCTCAGTTTTGTTAACCAGTCCAATGCAGTAGCAGGTAAAAGACACGGTAGATGTTAGTCACATAGACCCACATTCTCACGACAGGAGAAAAGACTAGCGGCTAATGCCATACAAACCCAAATAAGCCAAGTGCGTCAGGGTGGGCGCCCTGTGGAAACCAGTATACCTCGCAGAAAGAGATTCAACAATGGTAAGTCTTACAATAACTCTCCTTTTCTGCAGCAGGGTACATTGGTATTCCACAGGGAATAACATTGGGGATGTCCTAAAGCAGTTCCAAATGGGAAGGGACGCACTGTAGCGGGCACAAGAACCTGGCGTCCAAAGGAAGCATCCAGGGAGGCGGAAGTTTCAAAGGCATAGAACCTGATGAACGTGTTGACTGAGGACCACGTAACCACCTTGCACAATTGTTCAGCGGACTCGCCACAGTGGGCCGCCCAAGAAGGTCCAACAGACAGAGTAGAATGGGCCTTGATAGCAGCAGGAGCTGGGAGTCCAGCCTGCGCATAAGCTTGTGCAATCACCATTCTAATCCATCTGGCCAAGGTCTGCTTATTCGCAGGCCAGCCACATTTGTGAAAACCAAATAGTAAAAAAAGAGAATCTGACCTTTTGATAGAGGCTGACCTTTCTACATATATACGGAGAGCCCGTACCACATCCAAAAATCACTCTTTGGAGGACAAACCAGGAGAGATAAAGGCTGATACCACAATCTCTTGGTTAAGGTGGAAAGATGACACCACCTTAGGTAGATAACCAGGGCGAATTCTAAGAACTGCCCGGTCACGGTGAAAAATCAGAAAGGGTGGACGACAGGACAAAGCGCCTAAGTCTGACACCCTCCTAGCAGAGGCAATAGCCAACAGAATAATGACCTTAAGCGTAAGGCATTTAAGTTCCACAGACGCAAGAGGTTCAAACTGAGTCTCTTGAAGCGCTTTAAGAACAACAGACAGATCCCATGGAGCCACACGAGGAACATAGGGAGGCTGAATCCGTAGTACGCCCTGAGTGAATGTATGAACGTCAGGAATAGATACAATTTTTCACTGAAACCACACCGACAAGGCAGAAATGTGAACCTTGAGGGAGGCCAGGCGAAGTCCTAAATCCAAGCCTTGTTGCAAAAAAGCCAGAAGTCTGGAAGTACTAAACTTGTATGCATCATAATTCTTAGCAGCACACCAGGTGAAGTAAGAATTCCAGACCCTATAATAAAATCCGTGCAGAAGCCGGTTTGTGGGCCTTTAACATAGTTTGAATAACCGCCTCAGAAAATCCTTTGGCCCTCAGGAGTGAAGCTTCAAGAGCCACACCGTCAAAGCCAGTCTTGCCAGGTCCCAGTAATCACAAGGGCCCTGAACGAAGAGGTCTGGGTGTTGAGGAAGTAGAAGAGGACGCTCGATCGAGAGATCCTGTAGGTCTGAGAACCAATGCCGTCTGGGCCGCGCTTGAGCTACTAGAAGCAGTATTCCTCTTTCTTGCTTGAACTTCCGTAGTACCCTGGGCAGGCGTGACACCGGAGGGAACACATATGGCAGCCGAAAGTTCCATGGAATTGCCAGTGCGTCCACGAACGCTGCTTGAGGATCCCTTGTCCTTGCTCCGAAGACTGCAACCTTGTGATTGTGTTGAGACACCATCAGGTCTATATCTGGTAGACCCCACTTGTCCACAAAGAGTTGGAAGACCTCCGGATGAAGACTCCACTCCCCGGCGTGTACGTCCTGATGACTGAGGAAGTCCGCTTCCCAGCTGAGGACCCCTGCCGATATTGCTGGCAGATGGCATTCCGCCCATCAAAGAATTTTTGACACTTTTGCCATGCGGCTTCGAGTGCCGTCTTTATGATTTATGTATGCCACCGTGGTGGCGTTGTCTGATTGTACTTGAACAGGCCTGCTCTGTACAAAAGGCAAGGCCAGTGTCAATGCATTAAACACTGCCCGCAATTCCAGAATGTTTATCGGGAGGAGAGATTACTCCCTGGTCCACCGACCATAGAAACATAGAATTTGACGGCAGATAAGAACCACTTGGCCCATCTAGTCTGCCCCTTTTTTATTTTATCCTTTAGGCAATCTCAACCCTTTTTTAACCTTAATTCTTTGTAAGGATATTCATATGCCTGTCCCAAGCATGTTTAAATTGCCCTACAGTCTTAGCCTCTACCACCTCTGATGGGAGGCTATTCCACTTATCCACTACCCTTTCTGTGAAGTTATTTTTCCTTAAATTTCCCCTGAACCTCCTCCCCTCCAGTCTCAATGTATGCCCTCGAGTTCTAATACTTCTTTTCCTTTGAAGAATGTTTCCCTCCTGAACTTTGTTAAGACCCTTGATATATTTGAAAGTTTCTATCATGTCCCCCCTTTCCCTTCTCTCCTCCAAACTATACATGTTAAGATCTTTTAGCCTTTCCGGGTAAGTTTTGTGATGTAGGCCATGCACCATTTTAGTTGCCCTTCTTTGTACACTCTCTAATGTATTTATATGCTTCTGGAGATAGGGTCTCCAGAACTGGACACAGTATTCAAGATGGGGCCGTACCAATGACCATGGAGAGAGTGTTGCTCCAACACCGCGCCCCAACCCCGCAGACTGGCATCCGTCGTTAAGAGGACCCAGTTGGAGATCCAGAAGGGACGACACTTGCTCCATTGTTGGTCCTGTAGCCACCAACTCAGTGAGTCAAGGAGATCATTTGAGATCTGATCCGGAGAGGCAGGCCATCCCACTTGGAAAGGATTAACCTCTGCAGAGGGCGGTAATGAAATTGAGTGTACTCTACCATGTCGAAAGCCGACACCATGAGGTCTAGTACTCGCATCAATGAGTGTATTGACACTCTTTGGTGAGAGAGGAAGTATCTGATTCTGTCCTGAAGTTTCAGGACCTTTTCTGGAGACAAGAACAAACTGTTGTGTGTGTCCAATAATGTCCCCAAGTGTACCATGCTCTGAGCAGGGACCAGTGAGGATTTCTTCCAGTTGATAAGCCACCCGTGGGCTTGCAGAAATTGGACCGTCAGTTCCAGATGATGGAGGAGAACCTCTGGGGAGTTTGCCAGGATCAATAAGTCATCCATATATGGCAGGATCCTGATACCCTGATGGCGGAGAAGGGCCGCCATGACCTTGGTGAAGATCCGAGGAGCCGTCGCCAATCCGAAAGGCAAGGCTTGGAACTGGTAATAAAGGTTACCAATAGCAAACCGAAGATATTGCTGATGAGACATGGCAATAGGTATATGTAGGTAAGCATCCTGTATATCCAGGGATACCATATAGTCCTTTGGTTCCTGTACAAGAGAGCGCAGAGTTTTCATACGGAATTTGGACACCCGCACAAATTTGTTCAAAGATTTGAAGTTGAGTATAGGTCGGGAGGATCCAGTCGGCTTCGGAACTAGAAACAGCATCGAATAGTATCCCCTGCATCTCTGAGACAGAGGCACCGGCACTATCAGTCCAGTATCCAGGAGGGATTGGACAACCAAATGTAGAGTTTGTACTTTTAACAGATCCGAAGGGATAACCATTGAGCAAAACTGGTGAGGAGGACGTCTGTTGAAAGAGATCGCGTACCTGTGCGAGACCACTTCCTGCACCCAGGCATCCAAAGTGGTCTTTAACCATACCTGGGCGATCCACAGAAGTCGGTCTCCCACCCTGGGGTCCCCCAAGGGGAGGCCCGACCTGTCATGCAGCAGGCTTGTCCGGTTTGGAAGCAGGCTGACGGGCGGCCCAATAACGTTTAGGTTTGGGCTTAGAGGACTTGGAAGTGCGAGCCTGTTTCGGGTACGTCTGACTCTTTGCTTTACCTGGAGGCCGAAAGGAACGAAAAGTAGTACTCTTAGCCTTCGGAACCAAAGGGTTAGTACTTGGGAGAAACACAGTCTTGGCCGACGCCTAGTCGGTCACAATTTTCTTCAGATCATCTCCAAATAGTATAACTCCCTTAAAAGGGAGTACCTCAAAGGTCTTCTTAGAGTCCAGGTACACCGTCCATGACCGTAACCACAGAATCCGGCGAGCAAGAATAGACGTAGTAGATGCCTTGGCCGCCATAATGCCTGCATCAGAGGCCGCCTCCTGAATATAGTGGGAGGCCATGGTAATATAGGTCAGATATTGTCTGGTAGTATCAGAAAAATTCAGACCATGCTTCAATGCCTTTTGCAGCCCAAGAGGCTGCCATAGTGGATCTATGTACAGCACCTGTAAGAGTGTAAATAGACTTCATGCAACCCTCCACACGCTTATCTGTCGGTTCCTTCAAGGTGGTGACAGGCAGAGTAGATGACACCACAAGATGGGCTACATGTGAGTCCACTGGTGGCGGGGTTTCTCTCTTGTTACTCAACTCTGCAGAGATAGGATAATAAGCAAGCATCTTTTTAGACAGGAAAAATTTCTTTCCTGGAGAAGACCAGGATTCATGACATATGTCAATTAAATGGTCAGAATGTGGTAAGATTAATTTAGTAACCATCTGACCTTATCAGGTTTCTTAAACGTATCAGGAGGGTCAATCTAATCATCAATCTGAAGAATCAGCTTGATAGCCTCCACTAGGTCAGGAAAATCAACCTGTGTTGTAGAATCTTCATCAGAAGCAGCGGTATCAGCATCTGATGGATCAGTATATTCCCCATCCAAATCGGAAGAATCATCTGAAATATTAGTGGATTGTGAGCAAGAAGTGGCCCGCTTAGATGACCCTTTGGTCCCAATAGGGCGAGGGTTAGGTTTTTGTTTAACCAAGGACTAATTCAATTGCTGTAACTGGGTTGACAGATTATCCGCCCATGGTGGATTAACTACAGGGACAATATGTGGCTGTAATGGCACAGGGGACGTAAGTCTTGTTACAAGCGTAGTCAGCATATTTGAAAATACAGCCCAAGGTGGATCTGCCACAGGTGCTGCGTGCTGACTAGGGGGTGCAGAACACCCAGTACCTGGACCTTCAGCAGAAATCATTTCCTCAGGTAAATCCGTGGCGCCAGCACTGCATGATGCAGGAGCGTCTGCAAATTTCCGGCCCTGTGCTGCAGACATTATTGGGAATGTAGCCTTAGGGCGTATCCGTACAATATAGCCAGACAAACACAATACCTGACAAAAAACTCCTAAGATATATGAATGAAATTTCAGAGCACAGACAGAGGATTTAAGTGGTATGAGGTGACTGAAACACACAGAGAAAAATACAAAACAGTATATCCTGTGGAACAATATATGGTATATGAGACCCTGACGCACTTAGTTCTCCAGGGCACAGAAAATAGTGATAGCAATATGTGTGATACACAGATTAGAATCCACACAGCAGTTATAGGCACACACAGTCACAGGTACAATGCAGAAATTTTTACATATAAACAATAAGACTGCACTGGACTAGTAATACTACATAGACATATGTATGTATTCAGATACAACAGTGCACAGTAATCACTGGACGTATATCAGAGAATACTTGTACTAACTATTCATATAGTAGTGCACTTGTTCTTCACTAACGCTGTCTAAATGACATGTAGAATACTTAAAGGGCCCTACAGACTGGGTGACCGGCCGCCGATACGGCAGACAGCGACCCGGCGGCGGGGGGAGTGAAGTTTCTTCACTCCCCCCCCCCCCCCGTAACCCAGCGCCATAGCATTGCATGCTAATATGGACAATCTTGTCCATATTGGCCTGCATGCATAAGCGACGGGGCAACAACGATAAACGAGCGCAGGGCCGCGCATCGTTCATCATTGGTGCCTACACACTGCACAATATGAACGAGATCTCGTTCATTAATGAACGAGAACGTTCATATCGTGCAGTGTTATCTGCCAGTGTGTAGGGCCCATAAGTGTCCTGTAAATGCACAGCGCTGATGAGGCAGGCAGCTTTACAGAGGAGACAGTGCCCAGCAGTCCCAGTATCAGCGCAGCTCTATGAGATGGCGCCCAAACGCTGATAGGGAGTGAGGGAGAGAGAGAGATGTAGCTCCGCGGCGGGAACACCTGCTGTAGATGGCGCCTGGAGCTGGGGGAGGGGCTACAGGTCAGCGCCTTATCCCCTCTGCTGGACTTCACCAACGGGTACTATGGAGCAAGTGTGTCCACGAAAGCAGCGCGGTCCGTCTCCTGGGACCGCGACCGGATCGCGATTTTGGGGGGTCCCACCTGGGGGACCCTCTTACCTCCTCCCTGAAGTGTAGCCACGCGATCCAGGAGAGCAGCAGTGGTGATGTGTGCCTGATGACCGGAGCGCCTCTGCCGCAAGTACCTGGCAAGAAGAGCACGGGAGTATGCAGCGCCGCTGGGGGAGGTGATGGAGCTGCAGCACAGAATGTCAGCCTGACATGCCTTTACTGCGGCCCTTGAAGTCTTCTTTCTTCTTAAAAAGCTCTTATTAGGGCTGCCTAGCACAGCCCCAACTGTTAACTGCCTGCACTGGAGGCACCAACTTACAAACTGAGCTCCAGTGTCTGGAGGAGGGGCTATAGAGGCGGCAGTGCATCCTGGGAACAGTCAGAACTTTAGCCTGTTGGTGCCTCGGATCAAGATCCATCTCTACACTCCAATGTTATTCCCTATGCAATACCAGTGTACCCCGCTGCAGAAAATTAGGTCAGCTAAACATCAATCTATCATAATCAGCCTGTCAAGTTCCCTAGATGGCTCTTTCCAGTTTATGATCCACAAGAGCAACCTGTGAGAAATTGTCATGAAAATCACTGTCCATTTCTAAATTCTCTATTATTGTTCTTAATTTAATTTTTTTTATTCCCCTTTTGCTTTCATTCTTTCTTCATCCTCATTCTTCCTTTCTATCTTGCATTTTTTATCTCCCGCCCTGCCATTTATTCAATCCCTTTTATTATAAGTCTGCACTCTCTCCATCCCCACCATTTAGCTCAATTTCTGTGCTGTTTGATGGAGGCCACGCGGCACCTCACCACCACCGATTCCATCAGGCACAGCACCTGTGTACACTGCAGCGCCTCCGCCTGCCACTGCAGGTGTAGCCGGGATGACTTAAAAATCCATAGCTTCCCATACTGACTTGCAAAACAGTGTCATAAACTCACCGGCACCCCTACCTACGCAAATAAGCAGTCCGCTCTGCAGTAGGGATGGACATCAATGGTTCTAAACCATCGATGGTCTATGATAAAAGAAGAATTTACTTACCGATAATTCTATTTCTCGTAGTCCGTAGTGGATGCTGGGGACTCCGTAAGGACCATGGGGAATAGCGGCTCCGTAGGAGACTGGGCACATCTAAAGAAAGCTTTAGGATCACCTGGTGTGCACTGGCTCCTCCCCCTATGACCCTCCTCCAAGCCTCAGTTAGGATACTGTGCCCGGACGAGCGTACACAATAAGGAAGGATTTTGAATCCCGGGTAAGACTCATACCAGCCACACCAATCACACTGTACAACTTGTGATCTGAACCCAGTTAACAGCATGATAATAGAGGAGCCTCTAGAAAAGATGGCTCACTACAACAATAACCCGAATTTTTTGGTAACAATAATTATGTACCAGTATTGCAGACAATCCGCACTTGGGATGGGCGCCCAGCATCCACTACGGACTACGAGAAATAGAATTATCGGTAAGTAAATTCTTATTTTCTCTGACGTCCTAGTGGATGCTGGGGACTCCGTAAGGACCATGGGGATTATACCAAAGCTCCCAAACGGGCGGGAGAGTGCGGATGACTCTGCAGCACCGAATGAGAGAACTCCAGGTCCTCTTTAGCCAGGGTATCAAATTTGTAGAATTTTACAAACGTATTTGCTCCTGACCAAGTAACTGCTCGGCAAAGTTGTAAAGCCGAGACCCCTCGGGCAGCTGCCCAAGATGAGCCCACCTTCCTTGTGGAGTGGGCATTTTAAGATTTTTGGCTGTGGCAGGCCTGCCACAGAATGTGCAAGCTGAATTGTACTACAAATCCAACGAGCCATCGTCTGCTTAGAAGCAGGAGCACCCAGTTTGTTGGGTGCATACAGGATAAACAGCGAGTCAGATTTTCTGACTCCAGCCGTCCTGGAAACATGTATTTTCAGGGTCCTGACCACGTCAAGCAACTTGGAATCCTCCAAGTCCTTAGTAGCCGCAGGCACCACAATAGGTTGGTTCATGTGAAATGCAGAAACCACCTTAGGTAGAAAATTTGAGGACGAGTCCTCAATTCTGCCCTTTCAGAATGAAATATTAAGTAAGGGCTTTTATATGATAAAGCCGCCAATTCTGACACACGCCTGGCTGAAACCAGGGCTAACTCGTCACTTCCATGTGAGATATTTTAAGTATACAGTGGTGAGTGGTTCAAACCAATGTGACTTTAGGAAACTCAACACAACATTGAGATCCCCAAGGTGCCACTGGAGGCACAAAAGGAGACTGTATATGCAGCACCCCTTTTACAAATGTCTGAACTTCAGGCACTGAAGCCAGTTCTTTTTGGAAGAAAATCGACAGGGCCGAAATTTGAACCTTAATGGACCCTAATTTTAGGCCCATAGACAGTCCTGTTTGCAGGAAATGGAGGAAACGACCCAGTTGAAATTCCTCTGTAGGGGCCTTCTTGGCCTCACCCCACGCAACATATTTTCGCCAAATGCGGTGATAATGTTTTGCGGTTACGTCTTTCCTGGCCTTGACCAGGGTAGGGATCTTCAGGATCCGGCATTCAACCGCCATGCCGTCAAACGCAGCCGCGGTAAGTCTTGGAACAGACAAGGCCCTTGCTGGAGCAGGTCCTTTCTTAGAGGTAGAGGCCACGGTTCGTCCGTGAGCATCTCTTGAAGTTCCGGATACCCAGTCCTTCTTGGCCAATCCGGAACCACGAGTATAGTTCTTACTCCTCTCCTTCTTATGATTCTCAGTACTTTTGGTATGAGGGGCAGAGGAGGGAACACATACACTGACTGGTACACCCACGGTGTTACCAGAGCGTCCACCGTTATTGCCTGAGGGTCCCTTGACCTGGCGCAATATCTGTCTAGTTTTTTGTTTAGACGGGACGCCATTATGTCCACCTTTTGTTTTTCCCAACGGTTTACAATCAGGTGGAAGACTTCTGGGTGAAGTCCCCACTCTCCCGGGTGAAGGTCGTGTCTGCTGAGGAAGTCTGCTTCCCAGTTGTCCACTCCCGGAATGAACACTGCTGACAGTGCTATCACATGATTTTCCGCCCAGCTAAAATCCTTGCAGCTTCTGCCATTGCCCTCCTGCTTCTCGTGCCGCCCTGTCTGTTTACGTGGGCGACTGACGTGATGTTGTCCGATTGGATCAATACCGCCTGACCCTGAAGCAGGGGTTTCGCTTGACTTAGGGCATTGTAAATGGCCCTTAGTTCCAGAATGTTTATATGAAGAGATGTCTCCAGGCTTGACCATAAGCCCTGGAAATTCCTTCCCTGTGTGACTGCTCCCCAGCCTCGCAGGCTGGCATCCGTGGCCACCAGGACCCAGTCCCGAATGCCGAATCTGCGGCCCTCTAGAAGATGAGCACTCTGCAACCACCACAGGAGGGATACCCTTGTCCCTGGTGACAGGGTTATCCGCTGAAGCATCTGAAGATGCGACCCGGACCATTTGTCCAGAAGGTTCCACTGTGCGTGGAATCTGCCGAATGGGATTGCTTCGTAGGAAGCCACCATTTTTACCCAGAACCCTTGTGCATTGATGCACTGAGACTTGGTTCGGTTTTAGGAGGTTCCTGACTAGCTCGGATAACTCCCTGGCTTTCTCCTCCGGGAGAAGCACCTTCTTTCTGGACTATGTCCAGAATCATCCCTAGGAACAGAAGACAAGTCGTCGGAATCAGCTGCGATTTTGGAATATTGAAAATCCAATCGTGCTGCCGCAACACTACCTGATATAGTGCTACACCGATCTCCAACTGTTCCCTGGATCTTACCCTTATCAGGGAATCGTCCAAGTAAAGGATAACTAAAATTCCCTTCCTTCGAAGGAATATCCTCATTTCGGTCATTACTTCAGTAAAGACCCGGGGTGCCGTGGACCATCCCTACGGCAGCGTCCGAACTGATACAGTTCTGTACCATAACCTGAAATACCCTTGGTGAGAAGGGTAAATTTTGACATGAAGGTAAACATCCTTGATGTCCCGAGACATCATGTAGTCCCCTTCTTCCAGGTTTGCAATCACTGCTCTGAGTGACTCAATTTTGAATTTGAACCTCTGTATGCAAGTGTTCAAAGATTTTAGATTTTAAAATCGGTCTCACCGAGCCGTCTGGCTTCGGTACCACAATAGTGTGGAATAATACCCCGTTCCCTGTTGCAGGAGGGGTACCTTGATTATCACCTGCTGGGAATACAGCTTGTGAATGGCTTCCAAAACTGCCTCCCTGTCAGCGGGAGACGTCGGTAAAACAGACTTTTTGGAAACGGCGAGGGGAATACGTCTCGAATTCCAATTTGTACCCCTGAAATATTATCTGAAGGATCCAGGGGTCTACTTGCGAGTGAGCCCACTGCGCACTGAAATTCATTGAGAACGGGACCCCACCGTGCCTGAACTTGTAAAGCCCTAGCGTCATACTGAGGGCTTGGCAGAGGCGGAAAAGGGTTTCTGTTCCTTGGAACTGGCTGATCTCTGCAGCCATTTTCCTCTCCCTCTGTCACGAGCAGAAAAGAGGAACCCTTTTGTCCGCTTGCCAACCAGGACTGCGCCTGATAATACGGCGTCTTATTTTGAGAGGCGACCTGGGGTACATCCCCTCTTTTAAGGCAATACTTCCAAATGCCGTTTGGAATCCGCATCACCTGACCACTTTACTGGAATAATTGGACAACGCACTTATACTTGATGCCAGTCGGCAAATATTCCGCTGTGCATCATGCATATATAGAAATGCATCTTTTAATTGCTCTATAGGCAATAATATACTGTCCTTATCTAGGATATCATATTTCCAGTCAGGGAATCCGACCACGCCAACCCAGCACTGCACATCCAGGCTGAGGCGATTGCTGGTCGCAGTATAACACCAGTATGTGTGTAAATACATTTTAGGATACGCTCCTGCTTTCTATCAGCAGGATCCTTAAGGGCGGCCATCTCAGGAGAGGGTAGAGCCCTTGTTTTTACAAGCGTGTGAGCGCTTTATCCACCCTAGGGGGTGTTTCCCAACGCACCCTAACCTCTGGCGGGAAAAGGTATACTGCCAATAACTTTTTAGAAATTATCAATTGTTATCGGGGGGAAACCCACGCATCATCACACACCTCATTTTATTTCTCAGATTCAGGAAAACTACAGGAAGTTTTTCCTCACCAAACATAATACCCCTTTTTTTGGTGGTATTCATATTATCAGAAAAGTGTAAACTTTTTCCATTGCCTCAATCATGCAATGTGTGGCCCTATTGGAAATCACGGTTGTCTCTTCACCGTCGACACAGGAGTCAGTACCCTTGTCGGCGTCTGTATCTGAGGTAACGGGCGCTTTAGGGCCCCTGTATGAGACGTCTGGACATGCACAAGCTGAGTAGCCGGCTGTCTCATGTCAACCACTGTCTTTTATACAAAGCTGACACTGTCACGCAATTTCAACAGTACATCCACTCAGGTGTCGACCCCCTAGGGGGTGACAACACTATTTCAGACACTCTACTCCGTCTCCTCATCATTTTTCTCCTCATACATGTCGACACCAACGTACCGACACACAGCACACACACAGGGAATGCTCTGATAGAGGACAGGACCCCACTAGCCCTTTGGGGAGACAGAGGGAGAGTTTGCCAGCACACACCAGAGCGCTATATATATATACAGGGATAACCTTATATAAGTGTTTTTCCCTTTATAGCTGCTGTATTGTTATATACTGCGCCTAATTTGTGCCCCCCTCTCTTTTTTAACCCCTTTCTGTAGTGTAGTGACTGCAGGGGAGAGCCAGGGAGCTTCCCTCCAACTGAGCTGTGAGGGAAAATGGCGCCAGTGTGCTGAGGAGATAGGCTCCGCCCCTTTCTCGGCGTCCTTATCATCCTTTTTCTGTATGTTTTGGCAGGGGTTAAATGCATCCATATAGCCCAGGAGTTATATGTGATGCATTTATTTTAGCCATATAAGGTTTTTTATCGATTTATTGCGTCTCAGGGCGCTGCCCCCCCCAGCGCCCTGCACCCTCAGTGACCGGAGTGTGAAGTGTGCTGAGAGCAATGGCGCACAGCTGCGGTGCTGTGCGCTACCTTATCTGAAGACAGGATCGTCTTCTGCCGCCGATTTTTCCGGACCTCTTCGCTCTTCTGGCTCTGTAAGGGGGACGGCGGCGCGGCTCCGGTGACCCATCCAGGCTGAACCTGTGATCGTCCCTCTGGAGCTAATGTCCAGTAGCCTAAGAAGCCCAATCCACTCTGCACGCAGGTGAGTTCGCTTCTTCTCCCCTTAGTCCCTCGATGCAGTGAGCCTGTTGCCAGCAGGTCTCACTGAAAATATAAACCTAAACTAAAACTTTCACAAAGAGCTCAGGAGAGCCCCTAGTGTGCACCCTTCTCGTCGGGCACAGAAATCTAACTGAGGCTTGGAGGAGGGTCATAGGGGGAGGAGCCAGTGCACACCAGGTGATCCTAAAGCTTTCTTTAGATGTGCCCAGTCTCCTGTGGAGCCGCTATTCCCCATGGTCCTTACGGAGTCCCCAGCATCCACTAGGACGTCAGAGAAATATTGTATGGTTTTTACCATCGATGGCAGAGACCCAGATGGTTTCTCACCATCAACAGTAACCATGGACCCGATGGCTTTTTTGTTACTTTTATTTACTGCTGCTAGGCTGTGAGCCAGAAGCCTTGCACCTCCCTCAGTTCACACACTGTGCGCTGTATCGGGAATAGGATCGCCAGCCTCCTTCACAGGAAGAGCAGTCATTCACCCCCCCCGCTCCACCCCCAGCTATTGCACAGTAGCCGCCGCACATGCACATGAAACACAGATGGCAAAACCATTGATTGCACCACATAAAATAGTTACTTACAATTGATGGTTTGTGTCACTATCACCATCGATGGTGACACAATGAAGGTCATCCTTACTCTGCGGAGAAGCAGCAGTCTCCTCAAACCCCCTACATGATGTACCTTTGTGCTGCTATACAGCAGACGGCGGTAGTAGACGGCTAAGAAGTGTTACAGGGTGGGGGTGATCGCAATGATCCCCATGTCCCAGGATCCATCATGCTTCTCTGTGGTTCCTCATTTGCCGGCTGTGTCCTCACCAGTTCATCTCCCACCTCTTACAGTTGTTGATAGAACTACCTCCCGACTGATTGCTGCCTCCAACTAGTGATGAGCGGATTCGGTTTTACTCGGTTTTACTCGGTTCTCAAAACCGAATCTTATTGGCTCACTGATGTCACGTGTTTTGGATAGCCAATAAGATTCGGTTTTGAGAACCGAGTAAAACTGAGTAAAACCGAATCCGCTCATCACTACCTCCAACCCCACCCTGGTTGTTGCTCACATGCCTTATGGGTGTTTGTTTTATATGGTGATCTTTACATTAAAATGGATTTTTATGAACTATGGCGTGCCACTTTTATGTGTGTTTTTTATTTTTTTTAACTGATACTACACCCATGGAATATTATGTGTATTTTATCCTTCTACCACCTACAAATGCACTCAGGAATAGGGGCGATTCAGTTAGCCCCGTTAATTTACTGGGGCTGAAAAAAGTGGTAAAATCTGGCATTGACGTCTGTGGCTATTCAATTACAGAACTTTTAACTTGCCGATAAATTAACCTGTTATCATGTGTTAACACATAGAATCCAGGTAATGTTCCCGGACCTATATGTGAACGGGTTCAAGGAACCCAACAGGCTATTTATCTGGGATTTATTTTCAGGTCTGTCAAGAACCAAAAATAAATCCTTGTTATATGTAAAAATAAGAATTTACTTACCGATAATTCTATTTCTCGGAGTCCGTAGTGGATGCTGGGGTTCCTGAAAGGACCATGGGGAATAGCGGCTCCGCAGGAGACAGGGCACAAAAAGTAAAGCTTTTCCAGATCAGGTGGTGTGCACTGGCTCCTCCCCCTATGACCCTCCTCCAGACTCCAGTTAGGTACTGTGCCCGGACGAGCGTACACAATAAGGGAGGATTTTGAATCCCGGGTAAGACTCATACCAGCCACACCAATCACACCGTACAACTTGTGATCTAAACCCGGTTAACAGTATGATAACAGAGGAGCCTCTGAAAGATGGCTCCCTAAACAATAACCCGAATTAGTTAACAATAACTATGTACAAGTATTGCAGATAATCCGCACTTGGGATGGGCGCCCAGCATCCACTACGGACTCCGAGAAATAGAATTATCGGTAAGTAAATTCTTATTTTCTCTATCGTCCTAGTGGATGCTGGGGTTCCTGAAAGGACCATGGGGATTATACCAAAGCTCCCAAACGGGCGGGAGAGTGCGGATGACTCTGCAGCACCGAATGAGAGAACTCCAGGTCCTCCTTAGCCAGGTTATCAAATTTGTAGGATTTTACAAACGTGTTCTCCCCTGACCACGTAGCTGCTCGGCAGAGTTGTAATGCCGAGACCCCTCGGGCAGCCGCCCAAGATGAGCCCACCTTCCTTGTGGAATGGGCCTTAACAGATTTAGGCTGTGGCAGGCCTGCCACAGAATGTGCAAGTTGAATTGTGTTACAAATCCAACGAGCAATCGACTGCTTAGAAGCAGGCGCACCCAACTTGTTGGGTGCATACAGTATAAACAGCGAGTCAGATTTTCTGACTCCAGCCGTCCTTGAAATGTATATTTTTAAAGCTCTGACAACGTCCAACAACTTGGAGTCCTCCAAGTCGCTTGTAGCCGCAGGCACTACAATAGGCTGGTTCAGGTGAAACGCTGATACCACCTTAGGGAGAAAATGCGGACGCGTCCGCAGCTCTGCCCTATCCGAATGGAAAATTAAATAAGGGCTTTTATAAGATAAAGCCGCCAGTTCAGATACTCTCCTGGCGGACGCCAGGGCCAGTAACATAGTCACTTTCCATGTGAGATATTTCAAATCCACATCTTTTAGTGGTTCAAACCAATGGGATTTGAGGAAATCTAAAACTACATTTAGATCCCACGGTGCCACCGGAGGCACCACAGGAGGCTGTATATGCAGTACTCCCTTTACAAAAGTCTGGACCTCAGGAACTGAGGCCAATTCTTTTTGGAAGAATATTGACAGGGCCGAAATTTGAACCTTAATAGATCCCAATTTGAGACCCATAGACAATCCTGATTGCAGGAAATGTAGGAAACGACCCAGTTGAAATTCCTCCGTCGGAGCACTCCGATCCTCGCACCACGCAACATATTTCCGCCAAATGCGGTGATAATGCTTCGCGGTGACTTCCTTTCTTGCCTTAATCAAGGTAGGAATGACTTCTTCTGGAATGCCTTTCCCTTTTAGGATCTGGCGTTCAAACGCCATGCCGTCAAACGCAGCCGCGGTAAGTCTTGGAATAGACACGGTCCCTGCTGAAGCAGGTCCTGTCTTAGAGGTAGAGGCCACGGATCGTCCGTGACCATCTCTTGAAGTTCCGGGTACCAAGACCTTCTTGGCCAATCCGGAGCCACTAGTATCGTTCTTACTCCGCTTTGCCTTATGATTCTCAATACCTTTGGTATGAGAGGCAGAGGAGGAAACGCATACACCGACTGGTACACCCAAGGTGTTACCAGCGCGTCCACAGCTATTGCCTGCGGATCTCTTGACCTGGCGCAATACCTGTCCAGTTTTTTGTTGAGGCGAGACGCCATCATGTCCACCATTGGTCTTTCCCAACGGTTTATTAGCATGTGGAAAACTTCTGGATGAAGTCCCCACTCTCCCGGGTGAAGATCGTGTCTGCTGAGGAAGTCTGCTTCCCAGTTGTCCACTCCCGGGATGAACACTGCTGACAGTGCTATCACGTGATTCTCCGCCCAGCGAAGGATCCTGGCAGCTTCTGCCATTGCACTCCTGCTTCTTGTGCCGCCCTGTCTGTTTACATGGGCGACTGCCGTGATGTTGTCCGACTGGATCAACACCGGTCTTCCTTGAAGCAGAGGTTCCGCCTGGCTTAGAGCATTGTAGATTGCTCTTAGTTCCAGAATGTTTATGTGAAGAGACTTTTCCAGGCTCGACCACACTCCCTGGAAGTTTCTTCCTTGTGTGACTGCTCCCCAGCCTCTCAGGCTGGCGTCCGTGGTCACCAGGATCCAATCCTGTATGCCGAATCTGCGGCCCTCCAATAGATGAGCCCTCTGCAACCACCACAGAAGAGATACCCTTGTCCTTGGAGACAGGGTTATCCGCAGGTGCATCTGAAGATGCGACCCTGACCATTTGTCCAACAGATCCCTTTGGAAAATTCTTGCATGGAATCTGCCGAATGGAATTGCTTCGTAAGAAGCCACCATTTTTCCCAGGACTCTTGTGCATTGATGTACAGACACCTTTCCTGGTTTTAGGAGATTCCTGACCAGGTCGGATAACTCCTTGGCTTTTTCCTCGGGAAGAAAAACCTTTTTCTGAACCGTGTCCAGAATCATCCCTAGGAACAGCAGACGAGTTGTCGGCATTAATTGGGATTTTGGAATATTCAGAATCCATCCGTGCTGCTTTAGCACCTCTTGAGATATTGCTAATCCCATCTCTAGCTGTTCTCTGGACCTTGCCCTTATTAGGAGATCGTCCAAGTATGGGATAATTAATACGCCTTTTCTTCGAAGAAGAATCATCATCTCGGCCATTACCTTTGTAAAGATCCGAGGTGCCGTGGACAAACCAAACGGCAGCGTCTGAAACTGATAGTGACAGTTTTGTACAACGAACCTGAGGTACCCCTGGTGTGAGGGGTAAATTGGAACGTGGAGATACGCATCCTTGATGTCCAAGGATACCATAAAGTCCCCTTCTTCCAGGTTCGCTATCACTGCTCTGAGTGACTCCATCTTGAACTTGAACTTCTTTATGTACAGGTTCAAGGACTTCAGATTTAGAATAGGCCTTACCGAGCCATCCGGCTTCGGTACCACAAATAGAGTGGAATAATACCCCTTCCCTTGTTGTAGAAGAGGTACCTTGACTATCACCTGCTGAGAGTACAGCTTGTGAATGGCTTCCAAAACCGTCTCCCTTTCGGAAGGGGACGTTGGTAAAGCAGACTTCAGGAAACGGCGAGGTGGATCTGTCTCTAATTCCAACCTGTACCCCTGAGATATTATCTGCAGGATCCAGGGATCTACCTGCGAGTGAGCCCACTGCGCGCTGTAATTTTTGAGACGACCTCCCACCGTCCCCGAGTCCGCTTGAGAAGCCCCAGCGTCATGCTGAGGCTTTTGTAGAAGCCGGGGAGGGCTTCTGTTCCTGGGAAGGAGCTGCCTGTTGCTGTTTCTTCCCTCGACCTCTGCCTCGTGGCAGATATGAATAGCCCTTTGCTCTCTTATTTTTAAAGGAACGAAAGGGCTGCGGTTGAAAAGTCGGTGCCTTTTTCTGTTGGGGAGTGACTTGAGGTAGAAAGGTGGATTTCCCGGCTGTAGCCGTGGCCACCAAATCTGATAGACCGACTCCAAATAACTCCTCCCCTTTATACGGCAAAACTTCCATATGCCGTTTTGAATCCGCATCGCCTGTCCACTGTCGCGTCCATAAAGCTCTTCTGGCCGAAATGGACATAGCACTTACCCGTGATGCCAGTGTGCAGATATCCCTCTGTGCATCACGCATATAAAGAAATGCATCCTTTATTTGTTCTAACGACAGTAAAATATTGTCCCTGTCCAGGGTATCAATATTTTCAATCAGGGACTCTGACCAAACTACCCCAGCACTGCACATCCAGGCAGACGCTATAGCTGGTCGTAGTATAACACCTGCATGTGTGTATATACTTTTTTGGATATTTTCCATCCTCCTATCTGATGGATCTTTAAGTGCGGCCGTCTCAGGAGAAGGTAACGCCACTTGTTTTGATAAGCGTGTTAGCGCCTTGTCCACCCTAGGAGGTGTTTCCCAGCGCTCCCTAACCTCTGGCGGGAAAGGGTATAATGCCAATAATTTCTTTGAAATTATCAGCTTTTTATCAGGGGCAACCCACGCTTCATCACACACGTCATTTAATTCTTCTGATTCAGGAAAAACTATAGGTAGTTTTTTCACACCCCACATAATACCCTGTTTAGTGGTACCTGTAGTATCAGCTAAATGTAACGCCTCCTTCATTGCCAAAATCATATAACGTGTGGCCCTACTGGAAAATACGGTTTATTGGTCACCGTCACCACTGGAATCAGTGCCTGTGTCTGGGTCTGTGTCGACCGACTGAGGCAAAGGGCGTTTTACAGCCCCTGACGGTGTTTGAGGCGCCTGGACAGGCACTAATTGATTGTCCGGCCGCCTCATGTCGTCAAACGACTGCTTAAGCGAGTTGACGCTATCCCGTAATTCCACAAATAAAGGCATCCATTCTGGTGTCGACCCCCTAGGAGGTGACATCCCCATATTTGGCAATTGCTCCGCCTCCACACCAATATCGTCCTCATACATGTCGACACACACGTACCGACACACAGCAGACACACAGGGAATGCTCTAAACGAAGACAGGACCCACTAGCCCTTTGGGGAGACAGAGGGAGAGTCTGCCAGCACACACCAAAAAGCGCTATATATGACAGGGATAGCCTTATAATAAGTGCTCCCTTATAGCTGCTTTATATATATCAAGATATTGCCATTAAATTTGCCCCCCCTCTCTGTTTTACCCTGTTTCTGTAGTGCAGTGCAGGGGAGAGACCTGGGAGCCGTCCTGACCAGCGGAACTGTGAGAGGAAATGGCGCCGTGTGCTGAGGAGATAGGCCCCGCCCCTTTTTCGGCGGGCTCGTCTCCCGCTATTTTGTGAATACAGGCAGGGGTTAAATATCTCCATATAGCCTCTGGGGGCTATATGTGAGGTATTTTTAGCCTTTTAATAGGTTTTCATTTGCCTCCCAGGGCGCCCCCCCCCCAGCGCCCTGCACCCTCAGTGACTGCGTGTGAAGTGTGCTGAGAGGAAAATGGCGCACAGCTGCAGTGCTGTGCGCTACCTTTAGAAGACTGCAGGAGTCTTCAGCCGCCGATTCTGGACCTCTTCTTACTTCAGCATCTGCAAGGGGGCCGGCGGCGCGGCTCCGGTGACCATCCAGGCTGTACCTGTGATCGTCCCTCTGGAGCTGATGTCCAGTAGCCAAGAAGCCAATCCATCCTGCACGCAGGTGAGTTCACTTCTTCTCCCCTCTGTCCCTCGTTGCAGTGATCCTGTTGCCAGCAGGAATCACTGTAAAATAAAAAACCTAAGCTAAACTTTCTCTAAGCAGCTCTTTATGAGAGCCACCTAGAATTGCACCCTTCTCGGCCGGGCACAAAAATCTAACTGGAGTCTGGAGGAGGGTCATAGGGGGAGGAGCCAGTGCACACCACCTGATCTGGAAAAGCTTTACTTTTTGTGCCCTGTCTCCTGCGGAGCCGCTATTCCCCATGGTCCTTTCAGGAACCCCAGCATCCACTAGGACGATAGAGAAATGTGGGATGCATTCGGGGCTAACTGAATAGCCTCAGGGGATCAATTAGCCTGTTGTAAATTACAGCGGCTAATTGAATTCCCCCCATATACTGTATAATGGCAGAATGGGACGTAGGATTGGTAATGGGGCAGCTATAATGCTTGTATTATATACATTAGACAACGATTAGTTGTGACTTATAAAAGAAAAGAGGAACGGAGAATTATCTGGCATAACTTGTATAAAAAATCTACTCAAACTAATATAAGTGAGAGAACGAGATTGCAAGTGCACAATTGGTTGTAAAAACCTCTGTGTACTTTTTTTGTGTGATGCTAATTTACATAGATAACAGTGATGGAAATAGAATCTGCTCGTTTCTGATTGACTTTTTCAAGGAAATAGAATAAAATAAAAAACTATAAACCATAAAACATGCAAAATTAGAGATATTTGACACACCTGTGATGCCTTAGAGAAAAACAATATTAGTCATTAAGTAAATAAAAATTATTTATGGAACTATACACTCCTATTATAGTAACTCATGTACTGAAAGTGCATTTAAGAAAATAAAAGAGAAGGCAGACAAGCATAGGCCCATAGTACTATTCCAATGTGATTCAGGGGCAGCAAAGTGTTATTAACTGTTCCATCCTTGTCTAATCTTTTCCCAGAGGTAAAATGTGTTGCGCCTAATAGTTTGTGCATAAAATATTTAAATAAATTAGATCCCTTCATGCACTTGCATTCTTTCTTTAAAGGTCAAACATGTTTTTCAAGAAAATAATTATACAGATCTAAGCGGTTACAATTTCCCAACAACGCCAATTGAAAACACTATATATTACTCTAATTTTCAAAAGATCCTGCTCACAGTAGCCTATTAATTTGGATTTATTTTCCTGCATATTGAAAAGAACTGTTAATAACAACATAAGAAAACAAACAGTGGCTGGAATTGCCCACTGGTTCTGCTGGAAGGTGGCCTAGACCTTTCTGACTGAGTGTACAATATCATTGTCAAACAAAAGACAGCCACACAATGGTTTGAAAATATTCTCTCAAATAACAGCTTCTACGGGGAAATGTGAACAAGCACAAATCGTAATGTATGGTCGGGATCGGTAATGGGATCCTGGCAGTCAGGAGACCGATGCTGGGATCCCGGCAGCGAGTGCAGCGTGCCCGCTCGCGGGCTCGCTGCGATCCCCATGCAACGGGCCTGGTGGTTTAGGAGTGGGACAAGCGGTTTTAGATTTGTAGGTGAGAGTAATCATTCCGTTTTCACTTTTTTATTTTTAAATCCCCTAAAACGATCCAAACATATACTTATACCCATTTTTTATGTACCCCAATTTTAATGAGGGCAATTATTTTGCTGAACATTTTTTTTTAAATGCATATAACAGCCATTTAACCTGATTTAATTACACCAAATAGTTTTATTATGGTCACTGACAGACTTTTATAATGTTTTCCTATGTTAGTTTGGCTTTTTTGGGGGGTACAGGCACATTTCCCCATTTTCACTTATACTTATCTCCGCTTTTGCGTTTTCACCATTTTGGAATGGGGAGCACACAGGCTGCGATAAGATGATTTTTCGGGAGATGCGTGCGATAAATTTTAGTCCTTATGAGTCTCATTAAAGGCAAAAGCCACTATTTTACCAAGTTTTACTGTTATTTTCAAAGTTCTATTATTTATAGAGCAGTTGATGTGTGTGTGGTCCCATTTTTGCTGGTTTTGGTTCTACTTCATTGGAGGGTTGTAATTTAGCCATAACAGCCTCACTGATTTTGGATTAAGAAAAACCCAAAATGATAAAACCAGGTAAAATCATGTTATTTTTGTAGCCAAGCCAAATCCAAAACCCAAAATTCGATTTGGATCTTCTACAGAGATTCTGACCTGGTTTTATCGCCTAGTGTGTACCCAGCTTAAGAGATCGTTGGTGGGGTTGTTTTATGCGGTTTGGTTGTAGAGAAATCCGAACACACCCAAATTTTGTGGATCTAAACAGCACATCAGGATACAGGTGCCTGCATCTAGGGCGGTGGGTGTTGGTGTCCAGGGCGGCGGTGGCAGGATGCGATCGCTCGCTTCTACAACCACAGAAGGAGAGAAGGGACAGGTTGCCGCTGCCTCTTTACCTACCTCAGCACACAGCACTGTGCAGCGTGCGCTGGGGAAAGCGGCTACTGCCTGTCCTCGCTCTCCTGTCCAGCTTTCTGCAACAAAAAAATTAAAAGGTTGGAAGGTATAAAGACCACTAGCATATCATCCAACACCATAAGACAAGATATGCTATCACTTACTATGTGATGACAGTGCAAAAAGCCTGACAGTTACATGGCACTAACAATGATGTGACATAGTGAAATAGTTAATGAGGTTGAAAAGAGGCAAAATGCCTATCGGGTGCAACCTGTATTCTCGATTAAGCAGTGCACATTATAATGCACCAGCCGAAATAATGGTTTCGTATCTATTGACAACTATATTTCGTATCACTCCCATATACATAATGTCAATATATTAAATGCTATAGCCTTGGATACCTTTTTCAGCTAGAAAACCGTCCAATCCTTTTTTAAATGCATTTACAGAGTCTGCCATTATTATCTTCTCCGACAGGGAGTTCCAAATCCTTATTGCCCTTACGGTGAAGAACCCTTTCCTATGTTGTGTACGGAATTCTCTCTCCTCTAGCCTCAGTGAGTGCCCACGTGTCCTATACAAAATCCTATTAATAAACAAATCCCCTGCTAACTCTTTGCATTGACCCTTTACATATTTGAAGATATTAATAATGTCTCCTCTTAGTCTTCTCTTTTCCAGTGTATACATATTTAACCTGGTAAGCCTTTCCTCGTACTCCAGTGTCTAATCCTTTAATCAGTTTAGTAGCGCGTCTTTGAACTCTTTCGAGCTCCCCGATATCTGTTTATAATATGGTGCCCAAAATTTAACACAATATCCCAGATGCGGACGTACCAATGATTTATACAGAGGCAGGATTACATCCTCGTCCCTCGTCTCAATACCCTGTTTTATGCACGCAAGGACTTTACTTGCCTTCTTTGCTGCATTATGACATTGTGTACTGTTATTAAGCCTATTATCTATGAGCACCTCCAAATCTTTTTCCACTACTGCTACCCCTATATTTTCCCATTAAGTGTGTAGCATGCAAGTTTATTTTTAATCCCAAAGTGCATAACTTTGCATTTTTCAATATTGAACCTCATTCCCCATTTAGACGCCCAGATTTCAAGTTTAAATAAGTAATTCTGTAGAGACTCCACATCACTTTGTGAATTAATTACCTTACACAGTTTAGTATCATCTGCAAAGATTGACACTGTGCTTCACAGGCCTATACCTAGATCACTACTAAATATATTGAACAGTAGCGGGCCAAGTACGGACCCTTGTGGTATTCCGCTGACTACTGGTGCACAGCTGGAGAACATCCCATTGACCACTACCTGTACCCGGTTATCCAGCCAATTACCTACCCATGTACAAATAGTATTTCCTAGTCCAAGTTCCCTTAATTCAGTCTCCTGTGAAGCACTGTATTGAAGGATTTTGCCTTAATTTCATCCTGGATGGATGAAATTACTGCATTTTGTTTTTAGTTTAACTTTACATGCTAAAACTACATTTTTTTCTATGCTGATCCAAACTCAGAATGAAATAACTTAATACTTGCAATTGATACATTTCTGTACTTGTGGAGAAAGATTGGTTTAGTATGACAGAGCTGAAGCAACATACAGATGTGTCCTTTTACATACTTGCTGCATGCTAAACAGCCCTTCAAGTCGCTCCATGATGTGGCAAAATTCTGCAGCACCAAGCATCTTTTTTAAATTTTTTATTTCCTGCGCAAATGTGTCTTAGACGCAATGTAATTATTGCAAGTATCTCCTACAGTATGCTAACATCAGCATCATATCGCATAATGGGGGTCATTCCGAGTTGATCGCTCGCTAGCAGTTTTTAGCAGCCATGCAAAAGCATAGTCGCCGCCCATGGGGGAGTGTATTTTCGCTTTGCAGGAGTGCGAACGCCAGTGCAGCCGAGCGCTTGCAAACACATTTTGTGCAAAACAAGACCAGCCCTGTAGTCGGAGTCGGCCCTATGCATAGGCAAACTAGGCAAATGCCTAGGGCATTTGCAATGTCTAGGGTCACAAGCAACTTCTGTTGTTTAAAATGATATGCAGCATGCCTATATGCTGTGTGCAACTGCGGCTGTATCCGCATATGAAATGTTATTTTACAGTGTATTCCTGGAAATCACTGTAATGTAGCATTTTGTATGCAGATATAGCCACAGTTGCATACAGAATATAGGCATGCTGCATATCATTTCAAACAGAATAAGCTGCTTGTGCATCCTAGTCACATAGCAACACTAATAAGATGCAATTAAAGCAAAATAAAAGGCCCCTGACATTAGGGGTGATGGTCATGGGAAAGGGGTGCTGGGTCAGAGGTGGAAACAGTGGCGGTGCTAGGGGCACCGGCCAAAATCTTGCCTATGGCATCATATTGGTTAGGGCCGGCTCTGCCTGTAGTTACTTATCCTGTGCGATAATTGCTGCGACGAGTGACACGGTAATGACGTCAGATACCCGCCCAGCAAACGCCTTGCCACGCCTGCGTTTTTCCAAACACTCCCAGAAAACGGTCAGTTGACACCCATAAACGCCCTCTTCCTGTCAATCTCCTTGTGTTCGGCTGTGCGATTGGAATCGTCGCTAGAACCAGTGCAAAACCACAAAGGACTTCTTACCTGTACGACGCGCGTGCGCATTGTGGTGCATGCGCAGATTAGCCGTTTTTTTCAATGATCGATACGCAGCGAACAACGGCAGCTAGTGAGCAACCCGGAATGACCCTTGATATCACCAAAACCAGAGAACACAATGGTTCTTGCAATATCACTTAAATGTATAAAACTGAGGAAACAATACTCTCTCCCCCCCCCAGGTATCCGTTCAGATGGTCGACCATGTTATGGTCAGCAGTCATTAGGTCGACCACTATTGGTCGACATTGACATGGTCGACATGGACACATTGTCGACACATGAAAATGGTCGACACATGAAAGGGGTCGACACATGAAAAGGTTGACATGAATTTTTTTACTTTTTTTTCTTTTGGGGAACTTTTCCATACTTTATGACTACGATTGGAACGGTAATCTGTGCCGAGCGAAGCGGTAGCGGAGCGAAGGCACCATGCCCGAAAAATGGCGAGCGAAGCGAGCCATGCGAGGGGATGTGGTGCAGTAATTGGGGTTCCCAGTCACATTACGCAAAAAAACGACACCAAAAAAAGTAAAAAAACTCATGTCGACCATGTGTACATGTCGACCATGTCAATGTCGACAAATAGTGGTCGACCTAATGACTGTCGACCATAACATGGTCGACCATTCATACCGGAACCCCCCCCCCCCCCCCCGAGATTGCGTGCAATAGATTACAGCATTTTACTGTAGGCTCCCAACATCTATTTTTTAGACCAGCATGAGGGAGATCTTTTCAGACCCCTCCATTGGCTCTGTTTGCCCCTCTCCTAATCCCATGCTCTTCTGATCTGTCTGCAATATAGCAGACACTTATGTTTTAGAATAAAAATATAATAAACTAAAAGTTAATACTTACTTTTGTGACATACCTGAACTGTGATCGACGCATACACAGTTGCCGTCAGAAGAGGAGGATGACTTTCACAGCTGCAGTAAAGCAGCTTCAAAAGTCATCAGGACAATGCCATGACAGCCATATTCCCAGCAGCTGTTCTGGCTGAACATTCCTAATACTGTACGTTTGGCCAGAAAATTATTTCTTATCGACTGCCTTTGCGACAATAAGAAATTTTGCTTCATGGGATAAAGCCACATAATTGATACAATGGCCCCTTGGACTGTTACAAACACTGCAGGGCTCGCTGAATAGAATTATCTAAGTCACATGTGAGGTATTTTTATTTTAGTAAACAAAATTCCAACCTAAAGTAACTTCAAAATTCTAGTTGGAGCCATTCACTTGGAGTTAGATCAAGTTTGGATGCTGTGTAGAGAATGTGTAATAACCACCACCACAAATGCTATACTACCAAGCATGACAAACATATAGGGAGAATTCATCACTCCAGAAATTGCGTTTAACAAGCCCCTGCAGTGAGCTCTCCGTTTCTCAGCAAAAGCACAGGAGGAAAGGAACATAGTGACTTGCTGCAGCAGCAGGCATGCATGCTTACTCAACAAGAGACAAATTCATTCAGCTTTAAGCTTTAAAATTCAAATTGAGCAGCCTGCAGAGAGGCTGATAAGCTCTGTGGTAGACTATAAAGTCAACACAGGCCTTTAGATCTTGCACAGGTGAATTATGTGTAATGAAGTAAAAGAAATAAATACAGTCTGGGGTGAATAAATCTATCAAACCTCTCGGAAATATATATCGGGCAGTATGTATACATACACGTTATATGTAGGTATGTTATAGGTAGTTGATGTACACACCAGTTTATACACACAAATGAAGATGAAAAGGCCTTTGGAATAGAGCATTAATCCGTTCTCATTTTCTCTGACCTATTGCTAACCACTTGGCTCCACATTGATATATACAAAAGCAAGAGGGAGCGCCTGGAGATAAATTATTTGTACAATGGCCACACAAACACATTATTCTTCCTGTATTTACTTACACACTTTTCAGAGGCCCTCTATATACAACTAATTCTAGAATTACTTATACGTAAGGGGAGCTGTACATAGAAAAATCTGTATACTGTACCTGCCTATACTGTACGTGGGTGGTATTCAGTATACCGGATGTTGGGATCCCGGCGCACAGTATACCGGCGCCGGAATCCCGTCAACCGGCATACCGACACCTTTTCTCCCTCTTGGGGGTCCACGACCCCCTGGAAGGAGAATAGATGGCGTGGCGCGCCACCGTGCCCGCAGGGGGGTCATTTGCGCTCGCCCCACTGCCGGCAAGCCGGCAGTCGGGATCCCGGCGCCTGTATGCTGGCCGCCGGCAACTCATACTACACCCCTGAACGTCAGGGGTGGAGAACCTTTGGCCCTCCAGCTGTTGTTGAACTACACTTACCAGCATGCCTTGCTACAGTTTTGCGATTTGGCCATGCTAAAACTGTTGCAGGGCATGCTGGGATGTGTAGTTCAACAAAAACTGGAGGGCCGAAGGTTCTCCATCCCTGCTGTACGTAGACATACAGTAACCGTTTTGAGTAATTGCTTTCTATAGAAATTTGGTATCATTTCAATTATATAGTCAAGTTCAATCACAGACATGGGATATGCTGTGGCTGAATAATATTCTGCTCTAGACATGCTTTCCCACAGTCTTTGTATACTCCTCATAAGACACTTATAAACAAAAGTGAGCAAATTCTTTCAACACGGTTCAGCTACTGTATATTTTCACCTCATTCCACATTTGACCACAGAATCTTGCTAATCCTAGTCAGAATTTGGCCTTGTGGGTTTCATCATAAGATCCCTCTCCCGCGAGAAAGCCTCCACAGGCATAAAGTGGTTTAAGACACCTGAGAGTAGCATAAAGCAATGGGGGCAAACTCAGACAATCAAACTTTGGTACAAAGGGATCAGACCGCAGTCCCCATTGATGAGGACTGCGGTCTACTGCGACAATTAGCCTTTTGTGGGAGGATCTATCTCCTGCATTAGGCTATTAGTACACAGTGGGAATATATAAAATTATACAGAAACCTGCTGCTGTTCCTGCAGATTTTTACGAAAAAAATTGCTTGATTAATAGGCCCCATAATCTCTCTCTCATCATTAGTTTGCAACCCAAAGATCATATCCATCATTGCATTAAAATGGTTTTATATATATATATATATATATATATATATATATATATATATATATATATATATATAGCTGTGTCCTCTTACATCCTTGCTGAAGTCACGCTATGCCGTAGCGGGACTCTGTAGTGCCGAGCTTCTTTTTTTTTTCGAAAATGCGTCTTATATTAAAATATGCTGCATGCCTATATTCTGTGTGTTATTGCGACTTTATCTGCATCCAAAATGCCACATTACAGTGTATTCCATGAACACACTGTAGCATGACATTTTGTATGCAAACACAGTCGCAGCCACACACAATATAGGCATGCAGCATATCATTTTAATCAGTAGAAACTCCTATTACATTACTTTGCTTCTACGATGCATTTTTGAGGAAAAACGCTCAGCGCTACATGGTCATGCGGCACTCACGCGTTGTGTGTAATGCAATGTGTAGTGCACAGAGAAAAGATGTAAGCAGACATATCTGTAATAGCGCTAGTTAACCTATACTTTGCATGCCATTTTCAAATGAGCATTACAAAATTCACTCCCAGGGGACCAACGTTTTCTTGGTGTCAATAAAATGCCATGAAAATCCTCAGAAGGGATTTAGAATGTGATTATATATTTTTTTCTCTATTTGTCACTCATGAATGGAGCACTGTATCTCCTGCTAACTAAGTGTAACACAAACATAAATATGCATGGAGAATATTACAAGATCTCATTGTAAACATCATGGTAATGTGTGCAAGTGAAGCGTGACCTAGCAGGAAGAGTAACAAATTGCTGTATCCCTTCTGAGTGGCTTGCCCAAGATAATAAGTGAAAGAGCTTTATGAGCAGGTCTGTCAGGTGAATGGATAAGGAAAATATGTTTATATCAAAACGCTGTTAGAAGAATTAAAGCACCGGCCAAAACTTGTTTTGACAGAGACAAAAGGAACAAGTGACCTTAATTACAAAAACAAGGCAACAATGTCATTTTATTAAGTAATTTGGACAGCATGTATTCAGGCACATTAAACTGTTTCACACTAGCAGCTGGCATTATTTTAGTAAGACGCCAATACCCATTTCAGACCGCCAGCTTTGAACACAGGATATTGCACATGAGCGCGCATAACCAGGGTTCATGTGTGGTCTAAAAAGGTGCCATGGGCTCGCTGTGCGGTGTGAACTGGAGCCGGGTCGATGCGACCCATTTCACATTCATTCTGTGTGAACTGGTGGCGCTTGGAGATCATTTGATCTCCAAGCGCCGCCTCTGCTGATGTCACCAACCCGGCAATATGTCAGGTTGAAGACAGCGACGGCGGAGTACCTGAGGCATGTCGCACCCTGGAAGCACCCGTGTCAGGCTCCCGGGTACGACACGGTTCAGGCAGTCTGAAAGGGGTATAATATTACTAGTTATCGTTATGTAATGGTAGACACTGTTGCCTATATTATGATAACTAGGTTATAATCTATCTTAGTGACCGTACAATAACACCCTACACCAGTGTTAAAAAGTCCACAAATATCCCTGTTTTAACTTGAGTAAACTAATACCCCTTTTTCCACTAGCTCAAAAAACGCGGGTAAATGCACGGAGGCGCGCATTTACCCGTGTTTTTTGCTAGTGGAAAAGGGCCCCCCCACAAAAACCCGGATCAAGTGACCTGTGAATCCTACCCAGGTAGCTACCTGGGCAGGACACGGGAATGATCAGGGTAGGGTTGTAGTGTAAACAGAAGCCGTGTTCCCTTTTACACTGTATGGAAGGGCGGCGCTGGGAGATCATACGATCTTCCAGCGCCGCCCCTGTGGCGTCACTAGCTGCGTCACCAATCCGGCAACATGCCGGGTTGGTGAGCGCAGTGTAGAAGGGGGCTCTAGCACGGGTCGCAGCCGTGTCAGGCTCCTGGCTGCGATCCATGCTAGCTAGTGGAAAAGGGGTATCACTGTCTGATGAGTAGAGATAAGAAGGTTCAGTTATAAAGGTTAGATCTCCCCATTCCTGGCTCAAATAAACTCAGGAACGCTTGCATTTGATCCAGTAGGTGGTCATTTTCAAAGTGGTATATGTCTTGTTGAGCTATAATAAGAGTCATATAAATGTTATGTATTTCATTCTAGACAATGCAAAGTAGCATGCTGTGTAATGAGGTATAAGACAACTGATGCTATTTTCTGAATGTTCAGTCTTTCGATATAAACAAGGAACAATTTGTGTGGGTACTGCACAAACAAATGACTGATCTGGATGCCGGAAGTTTAAAAATGTGCAAACTAGGCTTATCACATTTGTATGAGAAGCCGCATTGGCACAAGTTGGTTTAGTAGAAAGGGATGTGGCTCATTGAGTCAACAGGGTCAAGGTAGACACATGAATGGTCGACAGGTACAAAAGGTCGACATGGAAATGATCAACACAGAAAAGGTTGACACAAGTTTTTTTTTTTGCCATTTACCATTTAAACCACATGTAACCCTGGTTAGTGTACTGCTTTGCTTACCACGATTCTGAAATGGTGCCACGCAAGGTTACTATTCCCAAATGTAGTCCACATTGACCGTAAATTATGAAAAAGTTGAAAATAATAAAAAAAAAACACCAACAACAACTTGTGTCGACCATTGTCATGTCAACCATTTGAACCGGTCAACCTTATGTACAGCACCTGTCGACCTTAAGCACTGTCTACCTTTTACATGTCAACCTAATGCATGCCGACCATATGGGGTAGATCTAATTACTGTCGATCTATCATCCAGATCTCAGTATCAAAATCAGCATTATTGGCTACGTGTACTCAGGTACACTAGGAATTTTATGTGGTACAATGCATTGCCAAGCAGGAACATGAAGGGGGAGGGGGGGGGGGGGGGGGGGGAAGATATATACTATACGAAGGGGGAAGAACGTAGCATACATTACAAACATACGTATGTGTTCATTCTGCACATTGCAACTGTACGACAGACTCAACATGTTAGACTTCTTATATATTGTTCAGCTGGTGGACAACTAGTGGGAAGAAGCTTTTAATGGATCTGGTCGACTTCGCGGGAATGGACCTGTAGTGTCTGCCTGATGGAAGCCATTCAAGCAGTTTGTGACCTGAGTGCTACATGTCTGCCATGATTTTCTCCGCTCGCTTCCTGGCCCTTGACTGGAATAATTCCTGGATGGGTGGGAGGTGCCTAATAATGGACTGTAAGTCAGCCACCGTAAAACATTTTGGGCGGAATTCAAATGTAATTCAATTCAGTTGTAGCTTTGTTTGGGTGCAATTGGCTGTCGGTGCTGACATTTCAGAACTACCCCCAGGTGGTGTTAGTTAAAATGTTTGAAAAGTGACCCATTTGGGCGTCCAAACGGCACTTTTCGAGATCGTGTTCTTTGGTTTAGTCGGGTTTAGCTGCTTTACATGGCACTAATGGGCGCAATCAGTGCGATAATGGGCATCAACTGAATATCCCTGCTGCAATGCGCATATGCGAGTACAGTTTTAGTGAGGATTCAGTAACAAGTGATTGACAGAGCAGCTGTTTTGTGGGAGGTAACGGGAGTCTTGGCAAAAACATGGGTGTGTTGTGACCATGCATGCAATGGAAATATGTAATTCTGTGTTGACGCTGCGTATGTGTACACGGGTGGTCTTCAGTATGCCGAATGTCGGGATCCCGGCGCACAGTATACCTGCGCCGGAATCCCGACACCAGGCATACCGACAGCTATTCTCCCTTGTGGGGGTCCACGACCCCCCTGGAGGGAGAATAAAACAGTGTGGCGCGCATGCTCCTTTGCGCTCCCCACGCTGTCGGTATGCTGGTCGCCGGGAGCCCGAGCGCCGGCATACCGTACTACACCCGTGTACACAGCTGCGGGCAGCTGTAAAAGCTCCAGTGAACCTCTCTATTTAAATCCCCGCACATCCCGAGTGAAAAGTCCCATCTGTGGCAGCATTAGCATACAACTATGAATCAGGACCTACATGGATGTGTGTTTTCTTTTCCTGTGGGAAACCATGTTTGGTTTTTTTTTTTTCCCCTGGGGACAATGAGTGTTTTTGTTACTGGGGAAGGCATATAGTTGGAATGGGGGGGCTCCAAAAAAAAAAAAAATTGCACACAAGGTACTAGTAGACCTGGCGCTGGACATGGGCTTGATTATAACTCTGTGTGCGAATATAGCGGAATGTCTACTCTCTAACGTGGTGCTTCTCAAACTCAGCCCTCAGGACCCCAACAGCAGTGGTGTAACTACAGAGTGGCTATACTAGCAAATGGCCCACGGTGAAGGTGGCCCACTGAGCTCTGGCATCCAAACTCCTGTATCTGGATAGGCATATGCAGCCTGGATTTCCGCACTCCCGGATCACTTACTGCCACGACCATGCCAACCAGGTTTTTTTCTTTAGAGGAGAGGGCCCGTTTGCAAGCTCCATGCAGGCCCCCTCCACTCTGGCAGTGAGATGACTCTAGCAGGCACTAATCTCCAGGAACATGGCGCCTGTGTCCTGTTACAGGGGACATCTGTATTATACATGCGCAAATCACCATGGCAGCTATTTTTCCAGTGATTTATGTCTACAGCGTTGGCCACCGCTGTGGGACTCCAGAGGGGTAAGTATAATTATATGTTGTTGAGTGTGTAGTATGGACCTCCTGGATCCAGGGGTCCGTGTGCAGCACACACCTTGACCCATTGTATCTATATATGCCCATGTATCTTGTATCGATATGCGCCTTTGCTCCCAGTAAATCAGCAACAACATATGACCAGGGCTGTAACCAGGACTATAACCAGGGTGCCACTCTTTGACACCTGCATTTGCCTCGCACAAGGTTCCTGGAACAGATGCTCCGGGCAGAGTTCTTCCTGGTGACGATAAATCGCCCTGCTCCGGCATTGTACAGTATATAATACATTATAGGGGCGCTCATTGTTTAGTGACTACTCTAAGCTGGAGCACTGTGACACTTGTCATATTTGCAAATATGTGTAACGGATTGGTTTGCATTTTATTTACATATAGGGGGCATGATGCTAAGTCAGATGGATCTCCACTGATTACTGAAGTGTGCTGGGGAAATGTTTTGTGTTTTTGTTGTCTACATAAATCCTTCCCACTGGGTGTTGGCTGGCAACTTTCAGCCGTGGGGGGCAAATGCAAGCAAGTGGCCCTCGTGCATTTAAATTCCACATTGGGCTTGACAAGAACCTGTAGGTGTAGTTTATTTCTTATGGGTGTGGCTTAAATAGGCAATTACATAAAATAAAATACAGTATTATGTCAAAAAGCTATAACCAAATACAACACCTACAAGCAGAGATTACTGTAGTGACCACTATTGAAAACAGAGCATTTACTGAACACTTCACAATACAGATAGAATTCTAGTTACCGGGCACCATTCAGTCTCCCTGCATAAAGCGCCTTGGGTCCTATTGGAGAAAGAGCGCTATATAAATAACATTATTATTATAAATTATTATATTATTCTGCACGCCCCTGTGTAAACATACATACAGTATTATGGGGTAATGAAGACCGAGGTCAGCAATCTTTTTAAAGGTGCAATCATGTACAAAGCTAAACCATGCCTTGCACATGATTGCACTTTTAAAAAAAAATGTTCGAGTTACACTGGCAGCGCAAATGGTCACCAAACTTGGACTTCATTACATCCTGACCTATGTATCAAATGGAATTTGTGGTATATTAGTATTTGCGGAATATTTGCATTTGTGGAATATTCGGGTGCTACCTGCAAATACTAAGTACCAAGTATATTTTACTTCTGTGGAGCTCTTATATTAATTATATTTAATATACATTACTGTCCTTCTTTCAGTACAGGGTGACGTTTACAATGTTACATAAATCAAGAGAACATTAGTAGTACAGAGGACTAGTTGGGGACCCAACAAATTGAGTAAACAGACCAATAATAGTGAGAGACAAAATGTAAAGTCAGCAAAAGGGAACGTCACCCAGTGCTACGGTGAAGCCATTATTTCTATATTTCTCCCTGGTCTGCATGGTCACTCCACTACAGTACCTTACTACATAGTAAGTCCTCACTCGATATCCTGGCTGTTGGGATCCCGACAACTATTCTCCCTCTTGGAGTGTCAATGACACCCCTGGAGGGAGAATAAACAGTGTGGCGCACATAGCGCGCCACTGTGCCTGCAGCGTGGCGAGCGCAGCGAGTCCGCAAGGGTCTCTTTTGCGCTCGCCCCACTGCTGGCATTCTGGCGGTCGGGTTCCCAGCGCCGGTATGCTGGGCACCGTGATCCCGAGCGCCGGTATACAATGGTACCTCGAAAGCAGGACTGTCCCTGCCCTTTTTTCTTGCATTTGCATTGTCTACTTTATATGTCAAACGTTTACATATGCTCTGCGTTTTCCGTTGCCCGACACTGTACAGCATCTTGAACCAAAACAACAATAACACAAATAGGTAATCAAAGTTATACTGTAAAGCTTGTTTTTAGCACCAGAACAAAATATTCTTTTTCTAGCACAGCACAGCTAGAGAAGCAGGTTTTATTAACACCACCTCTGGCAGCATTATGTATTTGCACATATTTCACAGTAAAACTACTATTAAGCATATTAATCTACAGAGGTTTTAGCTAGTCCAGAGTTGAACTACAGAGGTATTTAGCAAGATGTGACCAGAGTCCGTTTAATATAGATTGTAATTGCAGTCATTTACAAACGGGTCAACAGGAAAGGTGTAATGCAGGCCATTATTACAATTAGTAAATCAGTGCTTATTACTCCTCTAATGGCTTTTACTGTGTCCTCAGCAGTCTAATCTATGGGGGCTGCAAAAAGCATTATCCCATTTATCTGGCAAACCAACAACCAAGTCTGTTAGACCTTTGTCTCTTGTACTGTGCATGTGAGTGGGCTAAATACTACTACTAGATATAAGCCTTTTAATAACACAAGTAGAAGATAGGGGTTGTCCTATTGTGACACACTACTGGTTAAAACCGAACTTTTAAAAATATATTACTTAAATTAAATGATACAAAGACCAACAAAATGTCAAACAAAAGGGTACACAAGTATGTTTCCAAAAGTAGGTGAAATAAAGTATGAAATGGTTGAAACATAAAAAGACCCGCTGTGTATTTATTGAACATATGGTAAGTGTATTAAATAGGAGATTCCTTATATTGTGTAAATATATATTATATATGGAAAATATGGATTAAATCCTATATCGGTTATATAAACACAAGACACCGAAGCAGTATCGTACTGGGGCATGTAGGGCCCACCGGGGGAATGCAGTGGTAGGGGCCCATGTTAGTGGTGTGGCCAGTCTGCAGAGGGGGCGTGGCCTGCCACCTCATTGGTTTGACTAACCATTAGAGAGTGCAATGTCTGGGCCCCTTCATAAATATATACAGTACATTAAGATGCTGCATGCATGATAATGTTCCAGATCAATAACAGATTAATGACAGCAATGCACTGTAAAAAATACACCATAGTCCAGTATGAGGTAACATATGTATAATGTATAATTCAAGTGCACAGACTGGAACCTGATCCTTAGAGCAGGAGGTGGGCCCCCGGGCAGTGGGGCCCACCGGTTGATTCCCCTGTACCCCTGTGGGCCAGTCCAAGACTGCACCCAAGAATGATATATGGTGGTTTCTGTAGGGATTCAAATATGAACATGCACTACACAAATTGTTCCTACTGTATAAATCATATTGTTCCCTAATAAACCATAATACAATGAATGATGAGGGGCAGACTGATAAATCCATGCAAAGATCCCTTATCAGGAAGCTATTTAAAAAATAAATGATGGTTATGCAAGTCTACTTAATATCCATATTCCATCTTTGCTAGGGATCAAATATTAATTTGCACCTCATCAATAACTAGTTAGTTTGTATTAGTCTTGTTACCGGTACAGATTCCCTATATATCGGTGCACAGATCCTAGCTTTCCGACATAGGACGATATCCAATTAGCCGTGATAAAACATCTGGGGGGGGGGGGGGGTTGTGGACATTTTTTTTTGCGATTTTCCACAGGTTTTTGTTTTTTTAAACAGGCTATTTGATTAGATCACCTGTAAAAAAAATATTAAAAAAAAATTGCCTTATCACCTAAAAAACACACAGGTTCAGTGAAACTAAGCTCAGTGCTGAGCTTAGTGGGGGTTTTTTTGGAAGCCACCTTACAATGACAGCTTTCATTCGCACTATTAACAAATGATTCACTCAAGTCGAAAAATAATTGGGAAAGCTAATTTGACTATTGTCTTCATGTAGTGCATTGGTTGCTGTCTAGTCCTGCATGATTAACAGATGCTATATGTCTGTGTTATCCAGTTCAGATTATTTTCTCTTTCATATTGACTGCTGCATGGACAGGAACAAATAGCCACTAAACGGGAATGGTTTAGACCACAGAGCCTAAGGTAATTTCCAGCCCATTGACAGCAATAATTCGAAGCTGCTCTTGAGGATGTCAGGAAAATAATAACCATTACCCTAAAATATGTATGTCATCAAATGCCTTCATTACAACATAACATTTGTGTGTTCCTTGAGTCTGCAGAATAATATATACCTGTACCAGAAATTACTATCTTCCTGGCAAAATCTGGTCATTTTGGTTTAAAACTATCAAACTACACAATACAGGGTGATTCAAGTGTTGTAGTACACCCTGTGCATGAAATGGGAAAACTGAATACTCCAGTAAGGTATGGGTGAGATGGGCTATCTTTTAGGGTGTGTACCGATGGGAGCCATCTTGAAAATAGGCCATCTTGAATCTAAGTCAGTTTTTTGTTTTTAAATTGAAAGGGGGTCGTGTAACATGTCAAACATCATCAGAATTTGCACAGTTTTTGAAACAAAAGGGTGTACTGCGACTTTTGAAGGTCCCTGTATTATGGTTCGCTTCAATAACAAGATCTAGAAAGCTCATTCCTCTTCTAGCAAACACAAACACTACACATTTCTTTCATTTAAAGCCAGTTAACTGAATCCCTATTTTTCAAAAACAAACGAAAAACAATCGTCACGTCACAATAAAAATTAGACAAACTGGCATTTATACATGGGGGCATATAACAGTGTGTGTGTTTTGCAGGATCTTTATTATTATTATCTAAATGGTACTTAGAATGTCACAATTTGTGTCATACGAACAACTGGAACAGATTAACAGTCCGCCAACCTAACAGAACTTTTAGAGAGTGCGGTTACAAATTGAATCAGTTACAAAAGCAAACCCTGTAATTTTACATATCAAATGGAGCCAAAAATAATGGAACCTATTAGAGTGTTCTTGACTAAAACAAAGCTTCAGCTTGCATTTCACTAATCTTCCTGTTATTATTTGGTGCTGCACTTAAAGGGCCTGCTACTGAATGGTAGGGAAGTTCAAGAGAGGACACAGCTATCACAAACTGAATGCACTGCACAACCTTGAGGTAGGCTCTTTGCATTGCTGGTTCTCCGTCTGTGAAATGGGCATTTCTGGGTGTCAACTGAGCGACCATATTGCAAACTCATACAATCAATTTGTTACATGGGTGTGTGTCATGGGTTTCATGCTATTATGAGGCTATATGACGAAAGGACACCTGTTTGTGATGGATCTTTTACAACCAGCACGGTGAACACTAGGTGTAAGTGCCACTACAAATTATGACAACTGTGTCAGTTAATGCAAAACAGTAGGTGATGAGACGACAAGCATCAAGCTGTGCAGATGCACCAACATAAGGTAGTAAATCTGGCTGCTGTGAATGACCGCATTTGTGGCTGCTTTGCATGCGACTCAGAATTGGGCTTAAAGAACTGGGATACTACACGTGCTACTAAAAAATAATAATATATGTTTAATAATTAATGAGACTTCCATATGTGTTGTTCGTATTTTTCTTTTTAGAAAACGTACTATAGAATCTTATTAAATTTCATATCAACTGTATTTTGTCTCCAATCTCTTTCATTTGGCAATTTACTGAAGTCTTGGTCTGCACCTAATTACAGTTTTCAAGTTGTATGTCCCTAAAGTAACCTCTTGCAGGGAGGAGACAAGACAGTCCGCTCGTGTTTACAGGTTTTTTTTTTTTTTTTTTTATTGGACATACTTGTATATCCTCTCAGCTATTAACATTACTGTGTATGTGTGTAGTCTGGTCACCTATAATCATAAGACCCCCATGTGACAAATCATCAATGACTTAAGGGCCCTACACACTGGCCGACATGACTGCACGATATGAACGAGATAACGTTCATATCGACCAGTGTGGAGGCTCCAGCGTTGAACGATGCGCGGCCCCGCGCTCATTCATCGCAGGTCCCCGTCGGCTGTACATGCAGGCCAATATGGACGATCTCGTCCATATTTGCATGCACTTCAATGCAGCCGGGTGACGTGAAGAAACTTCACTCCCCCCGTCACTGCCTCCCGCCGCCGGGTCGCTTGTCGGCCGTATCCGCCGTCGGGCAGCTCGGCGACGGATCGGCCTATTACTGTTCAACATTGGAGACTATATTGCAGCTTATAAATAAAAGTCAAGAAACAATCTTAAAGAGCAGCGAAATCAGTCAGGAGACTCATTTGGAAAAGTGTGTTGCTAAATAAGTAACTTCTGGAGGTCACTGCTACAGCAAAGTCAGACAATGAGAAGTACTGCACAAACTAAGTGAGCCAAGGACCATCACCAGTCCAAGCATAGACGTCTGGTACACCCAGATACAGATTATTGGAGAGTAAAAAAAAAAACAACTACTAGCCAATCAGCACCTGTCATTTTTCAAACACAGCAAGTAACGTGCCAGTTAGGAGCTGATTTGTCTGATACTTTACCACATGCATCCACTTTATCTTTCTCCAAGGTTTAGTACATCTGTCCCATTGGGTTGGGGCTGGGAGACCGGCGCTGCGGATGGGGGGGGGGTGAGGGGGGAACAAAGCCCCTTGCGGGCTCAGTGGCTCACTGCACTTGCCACAGTTTCTATTCCTAATCTATGGTGTCATGGCCACCCACGAGTGGGTATAGTCCCTGTGCGTCGGCATTCTGTCTGCCGACATTTTGATCGCTCTGGATCCTGGTGTCCCATTAATGTGTCTGAATCACAACCAGTTGACATTTCTGTGTGCCTATAAATCCAATAAACCACAATTTTTATGGAGCTGCAGATACTCTACCAATTTACTTCAACCATATTTCATTTTACATTTAAGAGGCTGATGGCAAGGACACTACACACTTAATTAGGCAACTGATTTTTTAAAGGCTGTAATTGCCCATCTCTAAATTGATAATATAGGGCAATTGTTCAGCCACATTCAACTTTCTATTTGGTTCATTGAATTTTAGTAGATAAATGTAAAACACGCGAAATAGGAAACAGATATTATTGTAAAATAACCCGGTCTCCATTAAACTACAGTATATTTAGGTTACATATCTGACAAGAATTTCCTACTCTGCTGTCTTCCATCTCACTATCATTGCAGCCTTATAATAGGGACACAAAGTAAACTTTAAAAAGTGCTGCGCACTTCAAACACACACATCCAGCAGCACCGCTCGCACACCAAACCTGCTTTGCATAAAACAAGAAAACAAGGTGGCACTTTGAGCATTAATCAAATGCTATTTAGCATAAGAGAGATGAAAGAAAGCAAGTGCTGTATAATTATGCTTGCTGAAATGAAAATACTAATAATTGAGAGGCAAAGCAAGGTAATGACACGTTTTTAACCCCATGGATTTAAACAGATCACTAAACAAAATTTTTGGGGAAAAACGTCAAGTTGATCGTTACAGAGAAGTATCTTATTTCACAGTAACTTTATTCACAGTAGATAAAAGATTCCTATATGAATGCAGAGGATCTAAGCTAAAGAATGTCAAATGATGATTGGTCGAATTAACTGGCAGTGGTGGATTTCGAGGTTTATCATAAACGAACAGCTTGGGTAATATCTTCAAAAAATACATTAGCATGTCAAATTAATGACATCACTTTTCAAGAAGCAACCAATCATATCTGACTTCTACTGCAGGCAACCTGTTCATGGACTGACGGTCACCAATAATTAGTCTAGCTGATAGATAACTACTTAAACGTACAATAACATCAATAGCTGCTGTACAGTTACATTTATCCCAGTGGTAAAAGTTTGACTGGGGGAACTCAGAGTAAAGGGAGAAACAAAAATATATTCCCCAGCCCCATACATACTGGGTAGAAGTTCAGAAAGCAAATTCAATGTTCATGTGGAAGGGGGGGGGGGAATCACACCTATATATTTTATACAATATATAAATATTAAAGTAACTGTACATTAGTCCGATGCCATCTACCCAATTGTGGCTGCCCAATCGTAGAAACAATATTAGCCCTTTCACATTTCCAATGCCGGATCCCACCCGGGAATTGGAAACGGGTCCTTCCCGGGTGGGATCCAGAATTGGAGACTCTCCTACCCCTTTTGGCTGGCTGTCTCTCCCTATCTAGTAAACAGGTCCCGCGTCGCATCGACCTGGGAATCAGTTTACGCAGCCACTGACCCGGGATTCAACCTGGGAATAACACTGCTTATAACCCAGGTTGAATTACCAGGTCAGGCGACCCGGAAATTTGGACTTGGCGCTTTCACACCGCACACTGACCCATGTCGACCCTGCAATATGCCGGGTCGATACCGGGTTTTTAGTGCAATGTGAAAGGGGTATATGTAACAAAAGTCAGAAAAAAACACAAGTGACGGCTGGATGAAACAAACATTTCAGTGGAATGGCACACACTTTCATTCATCAGGGTGCTAACATACACTGCTCAAAAAAATAAAGGGAACACTAAAATAACACATCCTAGATCTGAATGAATGAAATATTCTGATTAAATACTTTGTTCTTTACATAGTTGAATATGCTGACAACAAAATCACACAAAAATTATCAATGGAAATCAAATTCATTAACCCATGGAGGTCTGGATTTGGAGTCACACTCAAAATTAAAGTGGAAAAACACACTACAGGCTGATCCAACTTTGATGTAATGTCCTTAAAACAAGTCAAAATGAGGCTCAGTAGTGTGTGTGGCCTCCACGTGCCTGTATGACCTCCCTACAATGCTTGGGCATTCTCCTGATGAGGTGGCGGATGGTCTCCTGAGGGATCTCCTCCCAGACCTGGACTAAAGCATCCGCCAACTCCTGGACAGTCTGTGGTGCAATGTGGCATTGGTGGATGGAGCGAGACATGATGTCCCAGATGTGCTCAATTGGATTTAGGTCTGGGGAACGGGCGGGCCAGTCCATAGCATCAATGCCTTCGTCTTGCAGGAACTGCTGACACACTACAGCCACATGAGGTCTAGCATTGTCTTGCATTAGGAGGAACCCAGGGCCAACCGCACCAGCATATGGTCTCACAAGGGGTCTGAGGATCTCATCTCGGTACCTAATGGCAGTCAGGTTACCTCTGGCAAACACATGGAAGGCTGTGCGGCCCCCAAAGAAATGCCACCCCACACCATTACTGACCCACTGCCAAACCGGTCATGCTGGAGGATGTTGCAGGCAGCAGAACGTTCTCCTTGGCGTCTCCAGACTCTGTCACGTCTATCACATGTGCTCAGTGAGAACCTGCTTTCATCTGTGAAGAGCACAGGGCGCCAGTGGCGATTTTGCCAATCTTGGTGTTCTCTGGCAATGCCAAACGTCCTGCACGGTGTTGGGCTGTAAGCACAACCCCCACCTGTGGACGTTGGGCCCTCATACCACCCTCATGGAGTCTGTTTCTGATCGTTTGAGTAGACACATGCACATTTGTGGCTTGCTGGAGGTCATTTTGCAGGGCTCTGGCAAGTGCTCCTCCTGTTACTCCTTGCACAAAGGCGGAGGTAGTGGTCCTGCTGCTGGATTGTTGCACTCCTACGGCCTCCTTCACGTCTCCTGATGTACTGGCCTGTCTCCTGGTAGCGCCTCCATGCTCTGGACACTACGCTGACAGACACAGCAAACCTTCTAGCCACAGCTCACATTGATGTGTCATCCTGGATGAGCTGCACTACCTGAACTACTTGTGTGGGTTGTAGACTCCGTCTCATGCTACCACTAGAGTGAAAGCAACGCCAGCTTTCAAAAGTGACCAAAACATCAGCCAGAAAGCATAGGAGCTGAGAAGTGGTCTGTGGTCACCACCTGCATAACAACTCCTTTATTGGGGGTGTCTTGCTAATTGCCTATAATTTCCACATGTTGTCTATTCCATTTGCACAACAGCATGTGAAATTGATTGTCAATCAGTGTTGCTTCCTAAGTGGACAGTTTGATTTCACAGAAGTGTGATTGACTTGGAGTTAAATTGTGTTGTTTAAGTGTTCCCTTTATTTTTTTGAGCTATGTATGTATGTATGTATGTATGTATGTATGTATGTATGTATGTATGTGTATATATATATATATATATATATATATAAAACACAATTCCCAAGCGCGCTATATGGAATGTATTTACGGTGATTCTTCCAAGGAAACCCACGTAGATATACAATATATACTGGAGAATGCTGTTATCTGAGGACCTGTAACAGACAACCCTCACCAGATAGTCACCCAAACAAGAGGCCCAAGGCCAATTAGTGAAAAATGTTAGTTTAATATCACAGATTTGAACAAATAGATGTTAAAGATAGTTCATTACACAATATTTACCCAGGACGGGTTAATTATCTCATGCCAGCCTGGTTTTAGCCTGACCAAACATCGTTAACGTATCAATCCAAAACAACAAATGTAAAAACCATCAACCAACTGGAACCATTAATGTGTGCTATACATCAATGGCTGATGGCCACCCTATCACTACCCATTACCCCCCACTCAATTAACTCCTGGGGCAGATTCCTGTTGCATTTATGTCCCCACTCAGAGAGCAGCACAAGAGACTTGGAAACATGAAAATGGTGCAGGCAGGATGGAGGGGTGGCCCAGTAGAGCATTTTCTTCTTACTTTGCTTATCATTTTTAGCCAGCTCTGAAGGTACAATTTTTGCTTACTACCATTTTATCATAGCTCTGACCCTTTTTGAATGTGATTCGATTATATGTCGTTTTGGGGTTGTAAGTGTCATTTAGCCTTTGATATACTGCATGGGGAAAAAAGTTAAACATGGTCTAGTTTCTTGTAGAAGGGATCTTCTAAAGTAATGAATTTTAAATAACCATAATCTATCCGGGATCGGTATGAAATACCTACAATCAAAATCCCGACAGAAATTGACTGACTGTTAAAATCCCGACATGGACAAAAAACGACATTTAAAATACCGACATTTAAAATGATGACGGTCAAAAAGCTAACACAAGTTTTTCATTGTTTCTTGGGGTGTACCTCGACATAGGTCGACATGGACACTATAAGTGTACCGCGTCACCTCGCAGTGCTTCGGGCTCGCTGCCCTCGGCACACTATTATATTCCCTCTCCAGGTCAACTGGGATGGTAAAGTATGAACCAGTCGGTTTCAATGAAAAAAATTATGAAAAACTCATGTCGACTTTTAGACCTGTCGACATTATAAATGTTGGTATTTTGACCTTGTCTGTATTTTAAATGTCGGTATTTTGAACGTCGGTCATTTGCGGTCGGTATTTTGATTTTGATTGTCGGTAAATTGACTGCATCCCATCTATACACGTGTACTGTGCACTATGAGAGCATGACCATAAAACACATTTTAATAAAACATTTTTAATTACTGTACTTGGGCAATACCAAACTAAATTGTGCTTTAAAGAAAAAAATCTAATTTCTACTTTAACACAACAATAATACTCATCCGTAACATCTAAAATAAGATTATACCTATAGCCCACAAAACTAAATAAATAATATAGGATTTCAAAATTTCCTTGAGCTACTGTATGACAGTTGTTTCTCAATTAGACTGAGCACTCTGCAAGGTGGCTAGAAAACACAAAGGCAGAGATTCATAAAATAGATTGCTTGCCATTGTAATGCTGTAGAAAAAGGAAAGAAAAGCAGGAAGGCTGGGGTTGGTTCATTATTTTGTTTAGCTCACCATCTGACTTGGCTGAGCTGTTTTAATCTCACAGAATTTCCATACTCTGTGTGATTTAAATGCTGATAGTGCCACATTTAATTGTCAGTTCTGTGATGTGACCTGACAAAACAAGTATTTGAAGTACTGCTTAGCATAGCTGCTTATCGAAAGACAGCCATGCACCACTCAGAAATTCAAATGCCAGCTCCACTTAATCCATCCTCCGGAGTACGGAGATGCTTTAGTCTTGCTGACCCTCTGCAGTGGGGTTATTTTATAATAATTCAGCTGCGGCACTCTCATTACAGTAATAACAAAAGTGAATCAAAATGAAAATCTCAGCAAAGCCACATACCACTAAGACTTTGGGGTCACTTCTATTAGCCGCAAGATTTCCTTACAGCGGGATTAAGTGTGGCTATATGCTGCACCTACAGTACCACACATTTTTGCTTGTAGCCTCGTAGGGTAGCCAGCCTGCGAGTCAGGGGCAAGATCAGTTCATGAAGGGCGAAAGTTTGTTATGCTATTGTCAGCATTTTCACACCACTGCAGTGGCAACTTGCCCCTCTTGCACCCAATAGGATTGACCCATAAAAGCCCCTTATTGTCTACAACTGTACATGTAATACTCAATCAGAAAGTAGGCGGGGGGGGGAGGTGCTGCAGGGAGAGAGGTGCCTGGCCGGGGATGGCCAGGCCCCTCTCTCCCTGCAGCGCCTCCCCCCGCCACCGCAGACATGTTCCCCCGCAGACAGCCCCTCCCGCCGGCCACCTCTCTCACTGCAGTGCCTTCCCCCGCTGCTCCACACATGTCCCCCGCAGCCAGCCCCTCCCGCTCACGGCCGCCGATCTCTGCTCCCCTGGCCGCTGCTGTCAGCGCATCCGCAGCCGCTGACAGCAGCGGCCTGACACGACCCTGTGTACGGCCAAATCCGACAGTCGGATTTGGCCATCCATTGAATAGGAGTTGTCGGATCCATTCCGACAACTGCATGTAGGAATGGATCTGACTCTTATTGAATATACCCCTTTGGGGGTATATTCAATTGAAGTCGAAAGCTGCCATCTGTTGAAAAGACGGCAGTGTTCGACTTTTTAAGGTCGGAAGGGGTTCTGACCTATTCAATCTAACCCCAAATTATTGGAGGAATTCGACTTGTCAAAAAGCATGTGGATTGGCGGAATAGCTGCCGATCCGCGTGCTTGTGTCGAAAACGGGGCCAAAACCTCTCTCAATACGACTTTAAAAAAGTCGAAGTGAGATGCGGGAACAGAGATGGGGAAAGCAGTGACGGAGGATGCGTCACAGCCGCCGCTCACAGCAGCATCATCCCGGCCCCAGCAAGCGAGACCAGCGGCTGTGATGTGGGGACGGGGAGAAGCAGATACGGGACGGGGTGGGGGGGTTTGTAGACGGGGGAGAGCTGCGGGCAGACAGGGGAGAGCAGTGCTACAGCAGCAGCTATATATAGCCGCGGATGTAGCGTTGCTCTCCCCCATCTGCCCGCGGCTCTCCCCCATCTCAGCTCAGGCATCTCAATTTGACTTTTTTTAAAGTCAAATTGAGAATGCATTGAATAGCCCAGGTCGGTTCCATTCCGACAAATGAATGTCGGAATGGATCCGACTTCAATTCAATATACCCCATAGCGTCTCTGTCTTTTTCTTCAGAAGCATTTCTTTCAGTCCCCTTCTAAGTTATAGTCACATGGTCTCCTAGATTAATGGGTGTATAAGGAATAATGGCGACATAGCAGCTAATTCCTCATTTCCTGCATTCTGTCCATACAAATCTCTTCCTTTTTCGCTCCAAGCAGTCTATTCTATTTTAAATCCAGAATCAAAAATCAATATAACCATATAGAAAATATGGATTTTTCCAAACAGCAGCAGAATACCAAAGCAATCTCGTCACATACATGGATGGCTCTTATAATAACTTCAGTGCTGGACAGAATTCCCATACTACATATATACAGTAAAACACGTTTTAATACAGACTCTATGCAACACTGAAGTTCTTTATAAGACGTGTCTACAGCAAAATTGCCCAGGTACCACGTTGCTATTTAAAACATCCATTTATGATGCATGCTCATATTGATTCTTCATTCTGAATTTATTTTAAGTTGAATGGAATAAATCGCTTGGAACACAAACGAACAGTTTGAAGGACAGAATGCAGTACTAAAAAATTCCTCATGCACCCCATAAATGTAAGAAGCCCTGAGAGTATACCATATAAGGGGGAACTGGAAGACAATATTCTGAAAAAAGCAAAAAAGGGGGAAAAAACAAAAACCATGCTATATGGATTATATGAACTCCAATAGATTTACTATGATATATATTTTATGGATAGATGGGCAAACCTATTACATAATATGTATCAAATAAACAAACAGTGGCTAAACCTTACCTGCACACTTGGTCCTTGTGATTAGTGGAGGCCCTGGCTGTCCTGTGCCTCCCTCTCCCGGCCTTGTTAATAAAACCCGAATCTCATACTCCGTATCTGGATCCAGATGCCATAGTTTATACGTTGGTGCATTTACTGCATGTGTTTCAATCCAGGTTCCTGTGGTCATCCTATATTCTACCTCCTTCAGAATGATAGGCCCATCTCCAATAATAGAGTTAGCATTCAGCTGAATAAGAAGGTAAGTTGGACCAACACCCAGGAGCTGTGGAGGGGCAATTGGTCGTGGCGGTTCTGTATAAAAACAAAATCAACAAGTTTAGGCAAATTGTTATCCACAGTTGGAATAAATAACATATAAATGGCTCATGTATACAAGCATTATTAATCTCATATATTAAACCTTGTTGTACTTTAGAGGTCTGCCCCAGTGCCCTCTGGATCATAATAGTCACAAAGTAGAAAACATATGAGCGGCACTCAAACGACTTTCAAATAGGTGGTATATTATCAAATAGGAGGTACATTATAAACCCATAGCACCCTGTACTATAGTATTATGGGTTTATAATATGCCACCAATTTGAAAGTCTTTGAGTGCTGGTGTGTGTGTGTGTGTGTGTGTGTGTGTGTGTGTGTGTGTGTGTGTGTGTGTGTGTGTATATATATATATATATATATATATATATATATATATATATATATATATATATACACACACTTGCATACACACAAGTATTGTAGCAGCCCTCTGCACAGTGATACACAGCTCAGGAATGCATTATCAGCAAGAAGACATTTTTCTTTGTGCCTGCACATACAACTTTCTCTAATTATGGTACTTATGATTGAGGAAAGTACTCTCAATGCTCACTGTATATTATTTCAAAGGCCGAGCTACAGTCACTACAGGAGTACATAGCGTTGGGCAGCATGTACTAAGTTTTTAGTTTATATGGGAGAGTGTTAGTTTCAGTGAAAAGGACAAAATGTACAGTATGATAAAATAAAAGTGTATATGATCATGGGTTACATTTGATTACAAACATGTACCAAGAGTTTAAGCCATTGCTTTCCACAGCAGCAACATTCTTACTTTACCTGGTTACTTCCATTGCACATCAGAACAAACACCAAACCAGCAAGAAAACTAAAACGACACCACAGCAGACTAGTAGCCACAAGATGCAACAAATATAAGGACTTAGGAGAATGGAAGAAGGTCTTAAGCGCCTGGGGATTGCTGAAAGGGGAAGACACTACTGTGCAGACACCAGTCTTCCTGTTCACTACAAAGGATTCATGCCATATCCCAAGATGGCCACCGCAAATCACTACTGAGCATGTGCATGGGGCTTTCTTGATACTTTGTAGTGTGGCTCTGTAGGAGACAGAAGTCTCCTGCTTAGCACCTATTAGACACCTGCTTAAAGCATACATATACGAAGCTGTAGCAGCATCCCTGCACTGCTACCCATTTGCAGTATATTGGTGAGCTGCACGAAACCTCATTAGACTCAAGCTTCACTTCATCACCAGCGTACATTTAACAGCGGGTACGGCTGTACTTGCTATCTGTCAATAAACCAACATCACTGGTTAAGTAACAGGGCTTCTGAAAGAGTGAGTCATCCACTGGTGTGTGCCTATAGAACGCCACAACAGCAACACCTGCACACACATCATTTTCAACAGGGACAAGTGCTAAAATTAAAATAGAAGAAATTAAATCGCTTGGAACATAATGTATATCACAGAGAAAACAGGATTTTGGTACTTACCAGGTAAATCCTTTTCTTTGAATCCATAGGGGGCACTGGAGTACTCTTGGGATATGGACGGCTTCCACCGGAAGAAGGCACTGAATAAATTAATTTTGAGACTACTCCTCCCCTCCATATCCTCGAGCACCTCAGTGTTTTTTACTGAGCCGAACAGGATCGATAGAGAGATTGACAAAAGGAGAATTACATATAACCTCACGGACAACAATAAAGTTGACACAAAACGTAACTGACAACTAAAACAGTTGACACCATAACTGATTAACATTTATTAAATTTAAATCAGTCGTGAAAGTGTGTTACCATAAGAACCACTGAACTTACTCTAAAACAGGTAAACTGCTCTGGGTGGGCGTCCAGTGCCCCCTATGGATTCAAAGAAAAGGATTTACCTGGTAAGTACCAAAATCCTATTTTCTTTTTCATCCACTAGGGGTCACTGGAGTACTCTTGGGATGTACCAAAGTTTCCCCCGTGGGCGGGAGAGCTGTTTGGCACCTGTAACACCAGGCGGCCAAAGCTAGATGCTGGTGCCGCAAACGTATCAAACTTGTAAAAGCGCACAAACGTGTGCACTGAAGACCAAGTAGCCGCACAGCAAAGCTGTGTCGTAGAAGCCCCACGACTCGCTGCCCATGACGTTCCCACAGAACGTGTGGAATGAGCTGTTACTGATGTAGGTGGCTGTAACCTAGCATGAAGGTAAGCCTGACGTATGGTCAGTCTAATCCATCTGGATAAGGTCTGCTTAGAGGCTGGCCAACCCCTCTTGGCCGCATCATAGAGAACAAACAACGTATCCGTCTTACGAACTGTAGACGTTCGGGATACATAAACGCGTAATGCGCGAACCACATCCAACGTTCCGGAATTTTCTGTTAATACCGGAACTACTATTGGTTGATTGATGTGAAAAGACGACACTACCTTTGGTAGGAAAGCGGGATTCGTCCGAAGTTCCGCTCTGTCATCATGAAAAACTAAATACGGTGACTTGCACGACAAGGCACCCAAATCTGAAACACGCCTTGCCGAAGCTAAGGCTAAAAGAAAAATCATTTTCCAAGTGAAAAATTTAATATCCACTTGTTGTAAGGGTTCAAAGTAAAAGGACTGTAAGAAATCTAAAACCAGATTCAAGTCCCATGGCGCTGTAGGTGGAATGAATGGAGGCTGTACCCTCAGTACACCCTGCAGAAACGTATGTACCGACGGCAACAAAGCCAATTTCCTTTGAAAGTAAATTGACAATGCCGATACCTGCACCTTTAGTGTGGATAGACGTAGTCCTCCATCTAACCCCATCTGTAAAAATAACAAAAAACGGGATAATTTAAAAGATGATGTCGGAAACCTCCGAGCTTCACACCAACCTATATAAGTACGCCAGATTCTGTAATAATGAGCTGCCGTAACCGGCTTCCTAGCTCGTATCATGGTTGGAATAACAGACTCAGGAATGCCCTCTCTTCTCAAGATGGCTTTTTCAACAGCCACCCCGTCAAACGCAGCCGCGCTAAATCGGGGTAAAGGAACGGACCCTGTTGTAACAGGTCCGGACGTAGTGGGAGTGGCCAAGGATCGTCTGCGAGTAGTCCGAGGAGATCCGAGAACCAAGTTCTCCGAGGCCAATGAGGCGCTATTAGTATGACTGTGACGGACCCTCTCTTGATCCGTTTTAGCAACAACGGGAGCAGCGGAAACGGTGGAAACAGATACACGAGGCTGTACGGCCACGCGGCTGTGAGAGCATCCACCGCCACTGCCTTTGGATCTCTCGTTCTGGACACATATCGTGACACCTGATGATTGTGGCGGGATGCCATCATATCCACCTGAGGGTAACCCCACCTCTGGATCAACATCTGAAACACTTCTGGATTTAATGCCCACTCTCCTGGATGAAAATCCCGACGACTGAGAAAATCTGCCTCCCAGTTGTCCACTCCCGGAATGAACACTGCCGACAATATCACCTGGTGATATTCGGCCCATCTGAGGATCCGAGCTACTTCCCGCATTGCCATGTGGCTTCTCGTTCCTCCCTGTTTGTTTATGTATGCGACCGCCGTCGCATTGTCTGACTGCACCTGAACAGTCTGAAAACGAAACATGTGCACTGCTTGTCTTAGCGCATTGTAAATCGCCCGGAGTTCCAGGACATTTATAGATAGCAATCTCTCGTGATCTGCCCAGAGGCCCTGGAGCCGATAACTCTGAACTACAGCTCCCCAACCTCTGAGACTCGCGTCTGTTGAAAGAATTATCCAATTCCCGACGCCGAACCGTCTCCCTGCAGATAGATTGTGTATCTTTAGCCACCAGAGAAGAGACACCCTGACCTGTGGCGACAATCTCACCCTGTGGTGAATCTGCAGATGTGAGCCCGACCACTGTGCTAGCACCTCCAGTTGAAACGGACGTGAGTGAAATCTTCCGAACTGAAGTGCTTCGAAAGCCGCCACCATTGTGCCTAAAAGGCGAATGCACAAATGTACTGAGACTGTGCGTGGCTTGAGCACTAATTGTACCAGATGACGAATGACCTGTACTTTTTGTTGTGGTAGGTAAATTTTTTGATTTACTGTATCGAAAATCATCCCTAGGAATTGAAGTCGTTGAGACGGAATTAGCGGTGATTTCTTGAAACTGACTATCCAACCGTGCTGAACTAGTACATTGTACGTTAGCAACGCATGCTGGAGAAGCATCTGTTGAGACGGAGCCTTGATGAGTAGATCGTCCAAATACGGAACAATTATTACTCCTAGGGACCTGAGATGAGCTATCATCACGGACATCACCTTGGTGAATACCCGAGGCGCTGATGAGAGGCCAAACGGCAGAGCCTGAAACTGGTAGTGGTCTCGCCTTATTGCAAACCTTAAGAAACTCTGATGAGGTGGCCAAATCGGAATGTGTAAGTACGCATCTTTGAGATCCAGCGCAATCATGAATTCCTGTGGCTCTAAACCTGCAATTACTGACCTGAGAGATTCCATCTTGAATCTGTAGTAAGTGACGTATTGATTGAGACCCTTTAGTTTCAATATTGGCCTGACTGAGCCATCTGGTTTTGGTACCACAAACAGACTGGAATAATAACCCTGCCCCTGTTCCTGCACAGGGACCGGAATCACGACTGCAGCATTCAGCAGAGACTGAATGGCCACCTGCAGAACTGCTTTCTTGTCGTCCGACACAGGCAGTCCTGTCGTGAAAAATCTCCCTGACGGAAGACAATCGAACTCTATTTTGTAACCCTCTAACACTAAATTGCGGATCCACCCATCTGTGGACGTCTGAAGCCACGCCCCCTGAAAGCTCTGAAGGCGTGCTCCCACAATTGGAGATCCGAGATGGGCTGGGAGCCCGTCATGCCACTGGCTTGTTAGTGGTCTTAGCGTCTTGACGACGTGCATTGGATTGTCGGGCACCACGTCCCCGACCTCTTCTACCAAGCGTGACCGCTCCTGTGCCCCGCCCACGAAAGGGCTGAGTTCTAAAGGATTTGAACGCCGGACCAGAATATTTCCGTTTAGGTACAGTTGTAGGCGATGGAAGAAACACAGACTTTCCTCCTGTAGCCTCAGAAATCCATCTGTCCGATTCGGGACCGAAAAGCTTCTCGCCATCGTAAGGCAATGCCTCTATACCTTTTTTAACCTCCGCCTCCGCTTGCCAAGAACGTAGCCAAAGTGCTCGTCGTGCTGTGACTAGCGATGAAGAAAGGCGAGAAGTAAGCTGACAGACGTCAGTAGAAGCTGTACATAGATATTCAGCAGCTTCCCAGATTTGATCCGCGAGAAGTATAAGATGGTCATCCTGTAGAGCCGACTTGAGCTCTTTTATCCATGCCATTAATGCTTTAGTAACCCAAATGCCAACCAACCCAGGTCTCAGCAACACTCCTGCTGCTGTATACATGGACTTTAGCATAGATTCTATTTTACGATCTGCAGGGTCTTTAAGCGTAGTAGCAGTTGGTACTGGTATGGTTAACTTCCTTGTAAGTTTAGATACGGACGAATCCACCAATGGTGGGTTCTCCCATGTAGCTGTCATGGACTCTGGAAACGGGTAACTCGATTTAAATCTACGAGGTATAGAAAACCGTTTATCCGGATTCTTCCGTGTTTCCAGTAACATTTTATTAAGAGATTCCGAAACAGGAAAACACATCGGAGATCTCTGTCGTTTAGTAAAGACTACCTCATCGTTCGTCAGGGGCTCCTCAGTTTCCGTAAACTCCAGCGACTGACGCACTGCTCTGATGAGATTATCAATGCCTGGGCTGTCAAAATCATCACTATCTGACTGTTGGTCTATTTCGCCCTCCTCATACTCATGTTCAGTGAGGTCTAGCATCGCAGAAACTGGCAAATTATTAGGAAAAGGAACCTTATCCTTTCCACCAAAGGTGGACCTTTGACCAGATTGAGACTCCTCTGGTAACTCAAACGGTCTCATTTTAAACTCAGATCTTGCCGCCTCCCTCTCTTCACGAGAGGCGGCCAACTCTGATTGCAAACCAACTAATACATTTGCAAGCATAGCCCATGGAGGGTCCGGAGACGAACCTGGCTTTAATTCTGGAGTGGAAATCGTATTTGTAGCTGTATTAATAACACATACTGTACATGTGGTGGATCCATCAGGCAACACACTTTTACAGACATGACAGGAAAATTGTTTCTTAGATTTTGCTGGTGTCTTACTCATTATGAAGACAGACAATACAAACTACACACAGACAGTTTGCACGACTCAGTAATAACACTAAGGTTCTTTGTATATTATCAGGCAAGTGCAGTGCACGCCAGCAAAAAGAAAACGGATCCCCAAATTCCCCTAATACCCCTCTTAAGTAGAGATGTAATATAGGAATCCTGGAACAGACAGGAGAAACATTAAGTATGTTAATACCAAATTTTCCTTTAAAGCTTAATACTGCTAATGTGTCTCCCCCCCACCCCCACGACCCCGTGTACAGCAGCGGGTCGGAGGCACCGTGGGACACACCGCATAGAGCCGTGTGAGCGGCCTATACCTGCGTAGCCAAGGCAGCGGGGAACTCATCGGCTGCAGCGGGGAACTCATCGGCTGCAGCGGCGCTGGGAGCGGCGGTCAGCGGGAGCAGAGAGCGTACTGCATAGAGCCGTGGAGCGGCCTATGCACACGCGCTCCCGGTCCAGAACACACACAGCATAGAGCCGTGGAGCGGCCTATTCCTGTGTAGACAGGCAGCGGGGAACCATCGGCTGCTGCGGCGCTGGGAGCGGCGGTGAGCGGGAGCAGAGAGCGTACTGCATAGAGCCGTGGGGCGGCCTATGCATACGCGCTCCGGGCCGTAGGATAACACAGCATGGAGCCGTAGAGCGGCCTATACCTGTGTAGCCAGGC